>NW_027596539.1:0-241522 GCF_964194155.1 Cetorhinus maximus | reverse complement strand
TTTTTATTTTGTTGAACCTTTTTGTATTTTTGAAAGTTTAGGTTGTTGTTGAATTTGTTGGTGTTTTTCAATGTTGAGGTTGTTGAATTTGTTTGTGTTTTTCAAAGCTGAGGTTTTTGTTGAATTTGTTGGTGTTTTTCATTGTTGAGGTTGTTGTTGACTTTGTTGGTGATTTTCAATGTTGAGGTTGTTGTTGAATTTGTTGGTGTTTATCAATGTTGAGGTTGTTGAATTTGTTTGTGTTTTTCAAAGCTGAGTTTGTTGTTGAATTTGTTGGTGTTTTTCATTGTTGAGGTTTTTTTTGAAATTGTTGCTGTTTTTCTTTGTTGAGGTTGTTGTTGACTTTGTTGGTGATTTTCAATGTTGAGGTTGTGGTTGAATTTGTTGGTGTTTTTCAAAGTTGATGTTGTTGAAGTTATTGGTGTTATCAATGGTTCTTTTAAATCTTTTTTGTATTTTTCAAAGTTGAGGTTGCAGTTGAAATTGTTGGTGTTTTGCAATGTTGAGGTTGTTGAATTTGTTGGTGTTTTTCAAAGTTGAGGTTGTTGTTGAATTTTTTGGTGTTTTTCATTGTTGAGGTTTTTGTTGAATTTGTTGGTGATTTTCAATGTTGAGGTTGTTGTTGAATTTTTTGGTGTTTTTCATTGTTGAGGTTTTTGGTGAATTTGTTAGCGTTTTTGAATGTTGAGTTTGTTGATGAATTTTTAGGTGTTTTTCATTGTTGTGGTTTTTGTTGAAATTGTTTGTGTTTTTCATTGTTGGGGTTGTTGTTGAATTTGTTGGTGATTTTCAATATTGAGGTTCTGGTTCAATTTGTTGTTGTTTTTCCATGTTGAGGTTTTTGAATTTGTTGGTGTTTTTCAAAGTTGAGGTTGTTGTTGAATTTGTTGGTGATTTTCAATGTTGAGGTTGTTGTTGCATTTTTTGATGTTTTTCATTGCTGAGGTTGTTGTTGAATTTGTTGGTGATTTTCATTGTTGAGGTTTTTGTTGAATTTGTTGGTGATTTTCAATGTTGAGGTTGTTGAATTCATTGGTGTTATCAATGGTTTTTTTTTGATCATTTTTGTATTTTTCAAAGTTGAGCTTGCAGTTGAATTTGTTGGTGTTTTTCAATGTTGAGGTTGTTGAAGTTGTCGGTGTTTTTCAAAGTTGAGGTTGTTGTTTAATTTTTTCGTTGTTTTTCATTGTTGAGGTTTTTGTTGAATCTTTTGGTGTTTTTGAATGTTCAGGTTGTTGATGCATTATTTGGTGCTTTTCATTGTTGAAGATTTTGTTGAATTTGTTGGTGACTTTCAATGTTGAGGTTGTTGTTGAATTTTTAGGTGTTTTTCATTGTTGTGGTTTCTGTTGAATTTGTTGGTGTTTTTGAATGTTGAGGTTGTTGATGAATCTTTCGGTGTTTTTCCTTGTTGAGGTTTTTGTTCAATTTGTTGGTGTTTTTTATTGTTGAGGTTGTTGTTGAATTTGTTGGTGATTTTCATTGTTGAGGTTTTGTTGAATTTGTTGGTGTTTTTCCATGTTGAGGTTTTTGAATTTGTTGGTGTTTTTCAAAGTTGATGTTGTTGTTGAATTTGTTGGTGATTTTCAATGTTGAGTTTGTTGTTGAAATTTTCGGTGTTTTTCATTGTTGAGGTTATTGTTGAATTTTTTGTTGTTTTTGAATGTTGAGGTTGTTGATGCATTATTTGATCATTTTCATTGTTGAGGTTTTTGTTGAATTTGTTGGTGTTTTTCATTATTGAGGTTGTTGAATTTATTGGTATTTTTCAAAGTTGACGTTGTTGTTGAATTTTTTGGTGTTTTTAATTGTTGAGGTTTTTGTTGAATTTGTTGCTGTTTTTGAATGTTGACGTTGTTGATGAATTTTTTGGTGTTTTTCATTGATGAGGTTGTTGTTGAATTTGTCGGTGTTTTTGAATGTTGAGGTTGTTGTTGAATTGTTTGATGTTTTTCATTGTTGAGGTTGTTGTTAAATTTGTTGGTGTTTTTCAATGTTGATGTTGTTGAATTTTTTGGTGTTTTTCATTGTTGAGGTTTTTGTTGAATTTTTTGTTGTTTTTGATTGTTGAGGTTGTTGATGCATTATTTGATGTTTTTCATTGTTGAGGTTTTGTTGAATTTGTTGGTGTTTTTCCATGTTGAGGTTGTGGTTGAATTTGTTGGTGTTTTTCCATGTTGAGGTTTTTGGATTTGTTGGTGTTTTTCAAAGTTGATGTTGTTGTTGAATTTTTTGGTGTTTTTCATTGTTGAGGTTGTTGTTCAAATTGTTGGAGTTTTTCAATGTTGAGGTTGTTGTTGAATTTTTTGGTGATTTTCAATGTTGAGCTTGTTGTTGAATTTGTTGGTGTTTTTCATTATTGAGGTTGTTGAATTTATTGGTATTTTTCAAAGTTGACGTTGTTGTTGAATTTTTTGGTGTTTTTAATTGTTGAGGTTTTTGTTGAATTTGTTGCTGTTTTTGAATGTTGAGGTTGTTGATGAATTTTTTGGTGTTTTTCATTGTTGAGGTTGTTGTTGAATTTGTTGGTGTTTTTGAATGTTGAGGTTGTTGTTGAATTGTTTGATGCTTTTCATTGTTGAGGTTGTTGTTAAATTTGTTGGTGATTTTCAATATTGAGGTTGTTGTTGAATTTGTTGTTGTTATGAATTTTTATTTTGTTGAACCTTTTTGTATTTTTGAAAGTTGAGGTTGTTGTTGAAATTGTTGGAGTTTTTCAATGTTGAGGTTGTTGTTGAATTTTTTGGTTTTTTTCAAAGTTTATCTTGTTGAAATTATTGGTGTTATCAATGGTTTTCTAAAATCTTTTTTGTATTTTTCAAATTTGTGGTTGCAGTTGATATTGTTGGTGTTTTGCAATGTTGAGGTTGTTGAATTTGATGGTGTGTTTCAAAGTTGAGGTTGTTGTTGAATTTTTTGGTGTTTTTCATTGTTGAGGTTTTTGTTGAATTTTTTTGTTGTTTTTGAATGTTGAGGTTGCTGATGCGTAATTTGATGTTTTTCATTGTTCAGGTTTTTGTTGAATTTGTTGGTGCTTTTCCATGTTGAGGTTGTGGTTGAATTTGTTGGTGTTTTTCCATGTTGAGGTTTTTGGATTTGTTGGTGTTTTTCAAAGTTGATGTTGTTGTTGAATTTGTTGGTGATTTTCAATGTTGAGTTTGCTGTTGAATTTTTTGGTGTTTTTCATTGTTGAGGTTGTTGTTGAAATTGTTGGAGTTTTTCAATGTTGAGGTTGTTGTTGAATTTTTTGGTGATTTTCAATGTTGAGTTTGTTGTTAAATTTGTTGGTGTTTTTCATTATTGAGGTTGTTGAATTTATTGGTATTTTTCAAAGTTGAAAGTTGTTGTTGAATTTTTTGGTGTTATTAATTGTTGAGGTTTTTGTTGAATTTGTTGCTGTTTTTGAATGTTGAGGCTGTTGATGAATTTTTTGGTGTTTTTCATTGTTGAGGTTGTTGTTGAATTTGTTGGTGTTTTTGAATGTTGAGGTTGTTGTTGAATTGTTTGATGCTTTTCATTGTTGAGGTTGTTGTTAAATTTGTTGGTGATTTTCAATATTGAGGTTGTTGTTGAATTTGTTGTTGTTATGAATTTTTATTTTGTTGAACCTTTTTGTATTTTTGAAAGTTGAGGTTGTTGTTGAATTTGTTGGTGTTTTTCAATGTTGAGGTTGTTGAATTTGTTTGTGTTTTTCAAAGCTGAGTTTGTTGTTGAATTTGTTGGTGTTTTTCATTGTTGAGGTTGTTGTTGAAATTGTTGGAGTTTTTCAATGTTGTGGTTGTTGTTGAATTTTTTGGTGATTTCCAATGTTGAGTTTGTTGTTGAATTTGTTGGTGTTTTTCATTATTGAGTTTGTTGAATTTATTGGTATTTTTCAAAGTTGACGTTGTTGTTGAATTTTTTGGGGTTTTTAATTGTTGAGGTTTTTGTTGAATTTGTTGCTGTTTTTGAATGTTGAGGTGGTTGATGAATTTTTTGGTGTTTTTCATTGTTGAGGCTGTTGTTGAATTTGTTGGTGTTTTTGAATGTTAAGGTTGTTGTTGAATTGTTTGATGCTTTTCATTGTTGAGGTTGTTAAATTTGTTGGTGTTTTTCAATATTGAGGTTGTTGTTGAATTTGTTGTTATGAATTTTTATTTTGTTGAACCTTTTTGTATTTTTGAAAGTTTAGGTTGTTGTTGAATTTGTTGGTGTTTTTCAATGTTGAGGTTGTTGAATTTGTTTGTGTTTTTCAAAGCTGAGGTTTTTGTTGAATTTGTTGGTGTTTTTCATTGTTGAGGTTGTTGTTGACTTTGTTGGTGATTTTCAATGTTGAGGTTGTTGTTGAATTTGTTGGTGTTTATCAATGTTGAGGTTGTTGAATTTGTTTGTGTTTTTCAAAGCTGAGTTTGTTGTTGAATTTGTTGGTGTTTTTCATTGTTGAGGTTTTTTTTGAAATTGTTGCTGTTTTTCTTTGTTGAGGTTGTTGTTGACTTTGTTGGTGATTTTCAATGTTGAGGTTGTGGTTGAATTTGTTGGTGTTTTTCAAAGTTGATGTTGTTGAAGTTATTGGTGTTATCAATGGTTCTTTTAAATCTTTTTTGTATTTTTCAAAGTTGAGGTTGCAGTTGAAATTGTTGGTGTTTTGCAATGTTGAGGTTGTTGAATTTGTTGGTGTTTTTCAAAGTTGAGGTTGTTGTTGAATTTTTTGGTGTTTTTCATTGTTGAGGTTTTTGTTGAATTTGTTGGTGATTTTCAATGTTGAGGTTGTTGTTGAATTTTTTGGTGTTTTTCATTGTTGAGGTTTTTGGTGAATTTGTTAGCGTTTTTGAATGTTGAGTTTGTTGATGAATTTTTAGGTGTTTTTCATTGTTGTGGTTTTTGTTGAAATTGTTTGTGTTTTTCATTGTTGGGGTTGTTGTTGAATTTGTTGGTGATTTTCAATATTGAGGTTCTGGTTCAATTTGTTGTTGTTTTTCCATGTTGAGGTTTTTGAATTTGTTGGTGTTTTTCAAAGTTGAGGTTGTTGTTGAATTTGTTGGTGATTTTCAATGTTGAGGTTGTTGTTGCATTTTTTGATGTTTTTCATTGCTGAGGTTGTTGTTGAATTTGTTGGTGATTTTCATTGTTGAGGTTTTTGTTGAATTTGTTGGTGATTTTCAATGTTGAGGTTGTTGAATTCATTGGTGTTATCAATGGTTTTTTTTTGATCATTTTTGTATTTTTCAAAGTTGAGCTTGCAGTTGAATTTGTTGGTGTTTTTCAATGTTGAGGTTGTTGAAGTTGTCGGTGTTTTTCAAAGTTGAGGTTGTTGTTTAATTTTTTCGTTGTTTTTCATTGTTGAGGTTTTTGTTGAATCTTTTGGTGTTTTTGAATGTTCAGGTTGCTGATGCATTATTTGGTGATTTTCATTGTTGAAGATTTTGTTGAATTTGTTGGTGACTTTCAATGTTGAGGTTGTTGTTGAATTTTTAGGTGTTTTTCATTGTTGTGGTTTCTGTTGAATTTGTTGGTGTTTTTGAATGTTGAGGTTGTTGATGAATCTTTCGGTGTTTTTCCTTGTTGAGGTTTTTGTTCAATTTGTTGGTGTTTTTTATTGTTGAGGTTGTTGTTGAATTTGTTGGTGATTTTCATTGTTGAGGTTTTGTTGAATTTGTTGGTGTTTTTCCATGTTGAGGTTTTTGAATTTGTTGGTGTTTTTCAAAGTTGATGTTGTTGTTGAATTTGTTGGTGATTTTCAATGTTGAGTTTGTTGTTGAAATTTTCGGTGTTTTTCATTGTTGAGGTTATTGTTGAATTTTTTGTTGTTTTTGAATGTTGAGGTTGTTGATGCATTATTTGATCATTTTCATTGTTGAGGTTTTTGTTGAATTTGTTGGTGTTTTTCATTATTGAGGTTGTTGAATTTATTGGTATTTTTCAAAGTTGACGTTGTTGTTGAATTTTTTGGTGTTTTTAATTGTTGAGGTTTTTGTTGAATTTGTTGCTGTTTTTGAATGTTGACGTTGTTGATGAATTTTTTGGTGTTTTTCATTGATGAGGTTGTTGTTGAATTTGTCGGTGTTTTTGAATGTTGAGGTTGTTGTTGAATTGTTTGATGTTTTTCATTGTTGAGGTTGTTGTTAAATTTGTTGGTGTTTTTCAATGTTGATGTTGTTGAATTTTTTGGTGTTTTTCATTGCTGAGGTTTTTGTTGAATTTTTTGTTGTTTTTGATTGTTGTGGTTGTTGATGCATTATTTGATGTTTTTCATTGTTGAGGTTTTGTTGAATTTGTTGGTGTTTTTCCATGTTGAGGTTGTGGTTGAATTTGTTGGTGTTTTTCCATGTTGAGGTTTTTGGATTTGTTGGTGTTTTTCAAAGTTGATGTTGTTGTTGAATTTTTTGGTGTTTTTCATTGTTGAGGTTGTTATTCAAATTGTTGGAGTTTTTCAATGTTGAGGTTGTTGTTGAATTTTTTGGTGATTTTCAATGTTGAGCTTGTTGTTGAATTTGTTGGTGTTTTTCATTATTGAGGTTGTTGAATTTATTGGTATTTTTCAAAGTTGACGTTGTTGTTGAATTTTTTGGTGTTTTTAATTGTTGAGGTTTTTGTTGAATTTGTTGCTGTTTTTGAATGTTGAGGTGGTTGATGAATTTTTTGGTGTTTTTCAATGATTAGGTTGTTGTTGAATTTGTTGGTGTTTTTGAATGTTGAGGTTGTTGATGAATTTTTAGGTGTTTTTCATTGTTGAGGTTTATGTTGAAATTGTTTGTGTTTTTCATTGTTGGGGTTGTTGTTGAATTTGTTGGTGATTTTCAATATTGAGGTTCTGGTTCAATTTGTTGTTGTTTTTCCATGTTGAGGTTTTTGAATTTGTTGGTGTTTTTCAAAGTTGAGGTTGTTGTTGAATTTGTTGGTGATTTTCAATGTTGAGGTTGTTGTTGCATTTTTTAATGTTTTTCATTGCTGAGGTTGTTGTTGAATTTGTTGGTGATTTTCATTGTTGAGGTTTTTGTTGAATTTGTTGGTGATTTTCAATGTTGAGGTTGTTGAATTCATTGGTGTTATCAATGGTTTTTTTTGATCATTTTTGTATTTTTCAAAGTTGAGCTTGCAGTTGAATTTGTTGGTGTTTTTCAATGTTGAGGTTGTTGAAGTTGTTGGTGTTTTTCAAAGTTGAGGTTGTTGTTTAATTTTTTCGTTGTTTTTCATTGTTGAGGTTTTGTTGAATCTTTTGGTGTTTTTGAATGTTCAGGTTGTTGATGCATTATTTGGTGCTTTTCATTGTTGAGGTTTTTGTTGAATTTGTTGGTGACTTTCAATGTTGAGGTTGTTGTTGAAATTTTAGGTGTTTTTCATTGTTGTGGTTTCTGTTGAATTTGTTGGTGTTTTTGAATGTTGAGGTTGTTGATGAATCTTTCGGTGTTTTTCCTTGTTGAGGTTTTTGTTCAATTTGTTGGTGTTTTTTATTGTTGAGGTTGTTGTTGAATTTGTTGGTGATTTACAATGTTGAGGTTGTGGTTGAATTTGTTGGTGTTTTTCCATGTTGAGGTTTTTGAATTTGTTGGTGTTTTTCAAAGTTGATGTTATTGTTGAATTTGTTGGTCCTTTTCATTATTGAGGTTGTTGAATTTATTGGTATTTTTCAAAGTTGACGTTGTTGTTGAATTTTTTGGTGTTTTTAATTGTTGAGGTTTTTGTTGAATTTGTTGCTGTTTCTGAATGTTGAGGTGGTTGATGAATTTTTTGGTGTTTTTCCATGTTGAGGTTTTTGAATTTGTTGGTGTTTTTCAAAGTTGATGTTGTTGTTGAATTTGTTGGTGATTTTCAATGTTGAGTTTGTTGTTGAAACTTTCGTTGTTATTCATTGTTGAGGTTATTGTTGAATTTTTTGTTGTTTTTGAATGTTGAGGTTGTTGATGCATTATTTGATCTTTTTCATTGATGATGTTTTTGTTGAATTTGTTGGTGTTTTTCATTATTGAGGTTCTTGAATTTATTGGTATTTTTCAAAGTTGACGTTGTTGTTGAATTTTTGGTGTTTTTAATTGTTGAGGTTTTTGTTGAATTTTTTGTTGTTTTTGAATGTTGAGGTTGTTGATGCATTATTTGATGTTTTTCATTGTTGAGGTTTTTGTTGAATTTGTTGGTGTTTTTCCATGTTGAGGTTGTGGTTGAATTTGTTGGTGTTTTTGATTGTTGAGGTTTTTGGATTTGTTGGTGTTTTTCAAAGTTGATGTTGTTTTTGACTTTGTTGGTGATTTTCAATGTTGAGTTTGTTGTTGAATTTTTTGGTGTTTTTCATTGTTGAGGTTGTTTTTGAAATTGTTGGAGTTTTTCAATGTTGAGGTTGTTGTTGAATTTTTTGGTGATTTTCAATGTTCAGTTTGTTGTTGAATTTGTTGGTGTTTTTCATTATTGAGGTTGTTGAATTTATTGGTATTTTTCAAAGTTGACGTTGTTGTTGAATTTTTGGTGTTTTTAATTGTTGAGGTTTTTGTTGAATTTTTTGTTGTTTTTGAATGTTGAGGTTGTTGATGCATTATTTGATGTTTTTCATTGTTGAGGTTTTTGTTGAATTTGTTGTTGTTTTTCCATGTTGAGGTTGTGGTTGAATTTGTTGGTGTTTTTCCATGTTGAGGTTTTTGGATTTGTTGGTGTTTTTCAAAGTTGATGTTGTTTTTGAATTTGTTGGTGATTTTCAATGTTGAGTTTGTTGTTGAATTTTTTGGTGTTTTTCATTGTTGAGGTTGTTTTTGAAATTGTTGGAGTTTTTCAATGTTGAGGTTGTTGTTGAATTTTTTGGTGATTTTCAATGTTGAGTTTGTTGTTGAATTTTTTGGTGTTTTTCATTGTTGAGGTTGTTTTTGAAATTGTTGGAGTTTTTCAATGCTGAGGTTGTTGTTGAATTTTTTGGTGTTTTTAATTGTTGAGGTTTTTGTTGAATTTGTTGCTGTTTTTGAATGTTGAGGTTGTTGATGAATTTTTTGGTGTTTTTCATTGTTGAGGTTGTTGTTGAATTTGTTGGTGTTTTTGACTGTTGAGGTTGTTGTTGAATTGTTTGATGCTTTTCATTGTTGAGGTTGTTGTTAAATTTGTTGGTGATTTTCAATATTGAGGTTGTTGTTGAATTTGTTGTTGTTATGAATTTTTATTTTGTTGAACCTTTTTGTATTTTTGAAAGTTGAGGTTGTTGTTGAAATTGTTGGAGTTTTTCAATGTTGAGGTTGTTGTTGAATTTTTTGGTTTTTTTCAAAGTTTATCTTGTTGAAATTATTGGTGTTATCAATGGTTTTCTAAAATCTTTTTTGTATTTTTCAAATTTGTGGTTGCAGTTGATATTGTTGGTGTTTTGCAATGTTGAGGTTGTTGAATTTGATGGTGTGTTTCAAAGTTGAGGTTGTTGTTGAATTTTTTGGTGTTTTTCATTGTTGAGGTTTTTGTTGAATTTTTTTGTTGTTTTTGAATGTTGAGGTTGCTGATGCGTAATTTGATGTTTTTCATTGTTCAGGTTTTTGTTGAATTTGTTGGTGCTTTTCCATGTTGAGGTTGTGGTTGAATTTGTTGGTGTTTTTCCATGTTGAGGTTTTTGGATTTGTTGGTGTTTTTCAAAGTTGATGTTGTTGTTGAATTTGTTGGTGATTTTCAATGTTGAGTTTGCTGTTGAATTTTTTGGTGTTTTTCATTGTTGAGGTTGTTGTTGAAATTGTTGGAGTTTTTCAATGTTGAGGTTGTTGTTGAATTTTTTGGTGATTTTCAATGTTGAGTTTGTTGTTAAATTTGTTGGTGTTTTTCATTATTGAGGTTGTTGAATTTATTGGTATTTTTCAAAGTTGAAAGTTGTTGTTGAATTTTTTGGTGTTATTAATTGTTGAGGTTTTTGTTGAATTTGTTGCTGTTTTTGAATGTTGAGGCTGTTGATGAATTTTTTGGTGTTTTTCATTGTTGAGGTTGTTGTTGAATTTGTTGGTGTTTTTGAATGTTGAGGTTGTTGTTGAATTGTTTGATGCTTTTCATTGTTGAGGTTGTTGTTAAATTTGTTGGTGATTTTCAATATTGAGGTTGTTGTTGAATTTGTTGTTGTTATGAATTTTTATTTTGTTGAACCTTTTTGTATTTTTGAAAGTTGAGGTTGTTGTTGAATTTGTTGGTGTTTTTCAATGTTGAGGTTGTTGAATTTGTTTGTGTTTTTCAAAGCTGAGTTTGTTGTTGAATTTGTTGGTGTTTTTCATTGTTGAGGTTGTTGTTGAAATTGTTGGAGTTTTTCAATGTTGTGGTTGTTGTTGAATTTTTTGGTGATTTCCAATGTTGAGTTTGTTGTTGAATTTGTTGGTGTTTTTCATTATTGAGTTTGTTGAATTTATTGGTATTTTTCAAAGTTGACGTTGTTGTTGAATTTTTTGGGGTTTTTAATTGTTGAGGTTTTTGTTGAATTTGTTGCTGTTTTTGAATGTTGAGGTGGTTGATGAATTTTTTGGTGTTTTTCATTGTTGAGGCTGTTGTTGAATTTGTTGGTGTTTTTGAATGTTAAGGTTGTTGTTGAATTGTTTGATGCTTTTCATTGTTGAGGTTGTTAAATTTGTTGGTGTTTTTCAATATTGAGGTTGTTGTTGAATTTGTTGTTATGAATTTTTATTTTGTTGAACCTTTTTGTATTTTTGAAAGTTTAGGTTGTTGTTGAATTTGTTGGTGTTTTTCAATGTTGAGGTTGTTGAATTTGTTTGTGTTTTTCAAAGCTGAGGTTTTTGTTGAATTTGTTGGTGTTTTTCATTGTTGAGGTTGTTGTTGACTTTGTTGGTGATTTTCAATGTTGAGGTTGTTGTTGAATTTGTTGGTGTTTATCAATGTTGAGGTTGTTGAATTTGTTTGTGTTTTTCAAAGCTGAGTTTGTTGTTGAATTTGTTGGTGTTTTTCATTGTTGAGGTTTTTTTTGAAATTGTTGCTGTTTTTCTTTGTTGAGGTTGTTGTTGACTTTGTTGGTGATTTTCAATGTTGAGGTTGTGGTTGAATTTGTTGGTGTTTTTCAAAGTTGATGTTGTTGAAGTTATTGGTGTTATCAATGGTTCTTTTAAATCTTTTTTGTATTTTTCAAAGTTGAGGTTGCAGTTGAAATTGTTGGTGTTTTGCAATGTTGAGGTTGTTGAATTTGTTGGTGTTTTTCAAAGTTGAGGTTGTTGTTGAATTTTTTGGTGTTTTTCATTGTTGAGGTTTTTGTTGAATTTGTTGGTGATTTTCAATGTTGAGGTTGTTGTTGAATTTTTTGGTGTTTTTCATTGTTGAGGTTTTTGGTGAATTTGTTAGCGTTTTTGAATGTTGAGTTTGTTGATGAATTTTTAGGTGTTTTTCATTGTTGTGGTTTTTGTTGAAATTGTTTGTGTTTTTCATTGTTGGGGTTGTTGTTGAATTTGTTGGTGATTTTCAATATTGAGGTTCTGGTTCAATTTGTTGTTGTTTTTCCATGTTGAGGTTTTTGAATTTGTTGGTGTTTTTCAAAGTTGAGGTTGTTGTTGAATTTGTTGGTGATTTTCAATGTTGAGGTTGTTGTTGCATTTTTTGATGTTTTTCATTGCTGAGGTTGTTGTTGAATTTGTTGGTGATTTTCATTGTTGAGGTTTTTGTTGAATTTGTTGGTGATTTTCAATGTTGAGGTTGTTGAATTCATTGGTGTTATCAATGGTTTTTTTTTGATCATTTTTGTATTTTTCAAAGTTGAGCTTGCAGTTGAATTTGTTGGTGTTTTTCAATGTTGAGGTTGTTGAAGTTGTCGGTGTTTTTCAAAGTTGAGGTTGTTGTTTAATTTTTTCGTTGTTTTTCATTGTTGAGGTTTTTGTTGAATCTTTTGGTGTTTTTGAATGTTCAGGTTGTTGATGCATTATTTGGTGCTTTTCATTGTTGAAGATTTTGTTGAATTTGTTGGTGACTTTCAATGTTGAGGTTGTTGTTGAATTTTTAGGTGTTTTTCATTGTTGTGGTTTCTGTTGAATTTGTTGGTGTTTTTGAATGTTGAGGTTGTTGATGAATCTTTCGGTGTTTTTCCTTGTTGAGGTTTTTGTTCAATTTGTTGGTGTTTTTTATTGTTGAGGTTGTTGTTGAATTTGTTGGTGATTTTCATTGTTGAGGTTTTGTTGAATTTGTTGGTGTTTTTCCATGTTGAGGTTTTTGAATTTGTTGGTGTTTTTCAAAGTTGATGTTGTTGTTGAATTTGTTGGTGATTTTCAATGTTGAGTTTGTTGTTGAAATTTTCGGTGTTTTTCATTGTTGAGGTTATTGTTGAATTTTTTGTTGTTTTTGAATGTTGAGGTTGTTGATGCATTATTTGATCATTTTCATTGTTGAGGTTTTTGTTGAATTTGTTGGTGTTTTTCATTATTGAGGTTGTTGAATTTATTGGTATTTTTCAAAGTTGACGTTGTTGTTGAATTTTTTGGTGTTTTTAATTGTTGAGGTTTTTGTTGAATTTGTTGCTGTTTTTGAATGTTGACGTTGTTGATGAATTTTTTGGTGTTTTTCATTGATGAGGTTGTTGTTGAATTTGTCGGTGTTTTTGAATGTTGAGGTTGTTGTTGAATTGTTTGATGTTTTTCATTGTTGAGGTTGTTGTTAAATTTGTTGGTGTTTTTCAATGTTGATGTTGTTGAATTTTTTGGTGTTTTTCATTGTTGAGGTTTTTGTTGAATTTTTTGTTGTTTTTGATTGTTGAGGTTGTTGATGCATTATTTGATGTTTTTCATTGTTGAGGTTTTGTTGAATTTGTTGGTGTTTTTCCATGTTGAGGTTGTGGTTGAATTTGTTGGTGTTTTTCCATGTTGAGGTTTTTGGATTTGTTGGTGTTTTTCAAAGTTGATGTTGTTGTTGAATTTTTTGGTGTTTTTCATTGTTGAGGTTGTTATTCAAATTGTTGGAGTTTTTCAATGTTGAGGTTGTTGTTGAATTTTTTGGTGATTTTCAATGTTGAGCTTGTTGTTGAATTTGTTGGTGTTTTTCATTATTGAGGTTGTTGAATTTATTGGTATTTTTCAAAGTTGACGTTGTTGTTGAATTTTTTGGTGTTTTTAATTGTTGAGGTTTTTGTTGAATTTGTTGCTGTTTTTGAATGTTGAGGTTGTTGATGAATTTTTTGGTGTTTTTCATTGTTGAGGTTGTTGTTGAATTTGTTGGTGTTTTTGAATGTTGAGGTTGTTGTTGAATTGTTTGATGCTTTTCATTGTTGAGGTTGTTGTTAAATTTGTTGGTGATTTTCAATATTGAGGTTGTTGTTGAATTTGTTGTTGTTATGAATTTTTATTTTGTTGAACCTTTTTGTATTTTTGAAAGTTGAGGTTGTTGTTGAAATTGTTGGAGTTTTTCAATGTTGAGGTTGTTGTTGAATTTTTTGGTTTTTTTCAAAGTTTATCTTGTTGAAATTATTGGTGTTATCAATGGTTTTCTAAAATCTTTTTTGTATTTTTCAAATTTGTGGTTGCAGTTGATATTGTTGGTGTTTTGCAATGTTGAGGTTGTTGAATTTGATGGTGTGTTTCAAAGTTGAGGTTGTTGTTGAATTTTTTGGTGTTTTTCATTGTTGAGGTTTTTGTTGAATTTTTTTGTTGTTTTTGAATGTTGAGGTTGCTGATGCGTAATTTGATGTTTTTCATTGTTCAGGTTTTTGTTGAATTTGTTGGTGCTTTTCCATGTTGAGGTTGTGGTTGAATTTGTTGGTGTTTTTCCATGTTGAGGTTTTTGGATTTGTTGGTGTTTTTCAAAGTTGATGTTGTTGTTGAATTTGTTGGTGATTTTCAATGTTGAGTTTGCTGTTGAATTTTTTGGTGTTTTTCATTGTTGAGGTTGTTGTTGAAATTGTTGGAGTTTTTCAATGTTGAGGTTGTTGTTGAATTTTTTGGTGATTTTCAATGTTGAGTTTGTTGTTAAATTTGTTGGTGTTTTTCATTATTGAGGTTGTTGAATTTATTGGTATTTTTCAAAGTTGAAAGTTGTTGTTGAATTTTTTGGTGTTATTAATTGTTGAGGTTTTTGTTGAATTTGTTGCTGTTTTTGAATGTTGAGGCTGTTGATGAATTTTTTGGTGTTTTTCATTGTTGAGGTTGTTGTTGAATTTGTTGGTGTTTTTGAATGTTGAGGTTGTTGTTGAATTGTTTGATGCTTTTCATTGTTGAGGTTGTTGTTAAATTTGTTGGTGATTTTCAATATTGAGGTTGTTGTTGAATTTGTTGTTGTTATGAATTTTTATTTTGTTGAACCTTTTTGTATTTTTGAAAGTTGAGGTTGTTGTTGAATTTGTTGGTGTTTTTCAATGTTGAGGTTGTTGAATTTGTTTGTGTTTTTCAAAGCTGAGTTTGTTGTTGAATTTGTTGGTGTTTTTCATTGTTGAGGTTGTTGTTGAAATTGTTGGAGTTTTTCAATGTTGTGGTTGTTGTTGAATTTTTTGGTGATTTCCAATGTTGAGTTTGTTGTTGAATTTGTTGGTGTTTTTCATTATTGAGTTTGTTGAATTTATTGGTATTTTTCAAAGTTGACGTTGTTGTTGAATTTTTTGGGGTTTTTAATTGTTGAGGTTTTTGTTGAATTTGTTGCTGTTTTTGAATGTTGAGGTGGTTGATGAATTTTTTGGTGTTTTTCATTGTTGAGGCTGTTGTTGAATTTGTTGGTGTTTTTGAATGTTAAGGTTGTTGTTGAATTGTTTGATGCTTTTCATTGTTGAGGTTGTTAAATTTGTTGGTGTTTTTCAATATTGAGGTTGTTGTTGAATTTGTTGTTATGAATTTTTATTTTGTTGAACCTTTTTGTATTTTTGAAAGTTTAGGTTGTTGTTGAATTTGTTGGTGTTTTTCAATGTTGAGGTTGTTGAATTTGTTTGTGTTTTTCAAAGCTGAGGTTTTTGTTGAATTTGTTGGTGTTTTTCATTGTTGAGGTTGTTGTTGACTTTGTTGGTGATTTTCAATGTTGAGGTTGTTGTTGAATTTGTTGGTGTTTATCAATGTTGAGGTTGTTGAATTTGTTTGTGTTTTTCAAAGCTGAGTTTGTTGTTGAATTTGTTGGTGTTTTTCATTGTTGAGGTTTTTTTTGAAATTGTTGCTGTTTTTCTTTGTTGAGGTTGTTGTTGACTTTGTTGGTGATTTTCAATGTTGAGGTTGTGGTTGAATTTGTTGGTGTTTTTCAAAGTTGATGTTGTTGAAGTTATTGGTGTTATCAATGGTTCTTTTAAATCTTTTTTGTATTTTTCAAAGTTGAGGTTGCAGTTGAAATTGTTGGTGTTTTGCAATGTTGAGGTTGTTGAATTTGTTGGTGTTTTTCAAAGTTGAGGTTGTTGTTGAATTTTTTGGTGTTTTTCATTGTTGAGGTTTTTGTTGAATTTGTTGGTGATTTTCAATGTTGAGGTTGTTGTTGAATTTTTTGGTGTTTTTCATTGTTGAGGTTTTTGGTGAATTTGTTAGCGTTTTTGAATGTTGAGTTTGTTGATGAATTTTTAGGTGTTTTTCATTGTTGTGGTTTTTGTTGAAATTGTTTGTGTTTTTCATTGTTGGGGTTGTTGTTGAATTTGTTGGTGATTTTCAATATTGAGGTTCTGGTTCAATTTGTTGTTGTTTTTCCATGTTGAGGTTTTTGAATTTGTTGGTGTTTTTCAAAGTTGAGGTTGTTGTTGAATTTGTTGGTGATTTTCAATGTTGAGGTTGTTGTTGCATTTTTTGATGTTTTTCATTGCTGAGGTTGTTGTTGAATTTGTTGGTGATTTTCATTGTTGAGGTTTTTGTTGAATTTGTTGGTGATTTTCAATGTTGAGGTTGTTGAATTCATTGGTGTTATCAATGGTTTTTTTTTGATCATTTTTGTATTTTTCAAAGTTGAGCTTGCAGTTGAATTTGTTGGTGTTTTTCAATGTTGAGGTTGTTGAAGTTGTCGGTGTTTTTCAAAGTTGAGGTTGTTGTTTAATTTTTTCGTTGTTTTTCATTGTTGAGGTTTTTGTTGAATCTTTTGGTGTTTTTGAATGTTCAGGTTGTTGATGCATTATTTGGTGCTTTTCATTGTTGAAGATTTTGTTGAATTTGTTGGTGACTTTCAATGTTGAGGTTGTTGTTGAATTTTTAGGTGTTTTTCATTGTTGTGGTTTCTGTTGAATTTGTTGGTGTTTTTGAATGTTGAGGTTGTTGATGAATCTTTCGGTGTTTTTCCTTGTTGAGGTTTTTGTTCAATTTGTTGGTGTTTTTTATTGTTGAGGTTGTTGTTGAATTTGTTGGTGATTTTCATTGTTGAGGTTTTGTTGAATTTGTTGGTGTTTTTCCATGTTGAGGTTTTTGAATTTGTTGGTGTTTTTCAAAGTTGATGTTGTTGTTGAATTTGTTGGTGATTTTCAATGTTGAGTTTGTTGTTGAAATTTTCGGTGTTTTTCATTGTTGAGGTTATTGTTGAATTTTTTGTTGTTTTTGAATGTTGAGGTTGTTGATGCATTATTTGATCATTTTCATTGTTGAGGTTTTTGTTGAATTTGTTGGTGTTTTTCATTATTGAGGTTGTTGAATTTATTGGTATTTTTCAAAGTTGACGTTGTTGTTGAATTTTTTGGTGTTTTTAATTGTTGAGGTTTTTGTTGAATTTGTTGCTGTTTTTGAATGTTGACGTTGTTGATGAATTTTTTGGTGTTTTTCATTGATGAGGTTGTTGTTGAATTTGTCGGTGTTTTTGAATGTTGAGGTTGTTGTTGAATTGTTTGATGTTTTTCATTGTTGAGGTTGTTGTTAAATTTGTTGGTGTTTTTCAATGTTGATGTTGTTGAATTTTTTGGTGTTTTTCATTGTTGAGGTTTTTGTTGAATTTTTTGTTGTTTTTGATTGTTGAGGTTGTTGATGCATTATTTGATGTTTTTCATTGTTGAGGTTTTGTTGAATTTGTTGGTGTTTTTCCATGTTGAGGTTGTGGTTGAATTTGTTGGTGTTTTTCCATGTTGAGGTTTTTGGATTTGTTGGTGTTTTTCAAAGTTGATGTTGTTGTTGAATTTTTTGGTGTTTTTCATTGTTGAGGTTGTTGTTCAAATTGTTGGAGTTTTTCAATGTTGAGGTTGTTGTTGAATTTTTTGGTGATTTTCAATGTTGAGCTTGTTGTTGAATTTGTTGGTGTTTTTCATTATTGAGGTTGTTGAATTTATTGGTATTTTTCAAAGTTGACGTTGTTGTTGAATTTTTTGGTGTTTTTAATTGTTGAGGTTTTTGTTGAATTTGTTGCTGTTTTTGAATGTTGAGGTTGTTGATGAATTTTTTGGTGTTTTTCATTGTTGAGGTTGTTGTTGAATTTGTTGGTGTTTTTGAATGTTGAGGTTGTTGTTGAATTGTTTGATGCTTTTCATTGTTGAGGTTGTTGTTAAATTTGTTGGTGATTTTCAATATTGAGGTTGTTGTTGAATTTGTTGTTGTTATGAATTTTTATTTTGTTGAACCTTTTTGTATTTTTGAAAGTTGAGGTTGTTGTTGAAATTGTTGGAGTTTTTCAATGTTGAGGTTGTTGTTGAATTTTTTGGTTTTTTTCAAAGTTTATCTTGTTGAAATTATTGGTGTTATCAATGGTTTTCTAAAATCTTTTTTGTATTTTTCAAATTTGTGGTTGCAGTTGATATTGTTGGTGTTTTGCAATGTTGAGGTTGTTGAATTTGATGGTGTGTTTCAAAGTTGAGGTTGTTGTTGAATTTTTTGGTGTTTTTCATTGTTGAGGTTTTTGTTGAATTTTTTTGTTGTTTTTGAATGTTGAGGTTGCTGATGCGTAATTTGATGTTTTTCATTGTTCAGGTTTTTGTTGAATTTGTTGGTGCTTTTCCATGTTGAGGTTGTGGTTGAATTTGTTGGTGTTTTTCCATGTTGAGGTTTTTGGATTTGTTGGTGTTTTTCAAAGTTGATGTTGTTGTTGAATTTGTTGGTGATTTTCAATGTTGAGTTTGCTGTTGAATTTTTTGGTGTTTTTCATTGTTGAGGTTGTTGTTGAAATTGTTGGAGTTTTTCAATGTTGAGGTTGTTGTTGAATTTTTTGGTGATTTTCAATGTTGAGTTTGTTGTTAAATTTGTTGGTGTTTTTCATTATTGAGGTTGTTGAATTTATTGGTATTTTTCAAAGTTGAAAGTTGTTGTTGAATTTTTTGGTGTTATTAATTGTTGAGGTTTTTGTTGAATTTGTTGCTGTTTTTGAATGTTGAGGCTGTTGATGAATTTTTTGGTGTTTTTCATTGTTGAGGTTGTTGTTGAATTTGTTGGTGTTTTTGAATGTTGAGGTTGTTGTTGAATTGTTTGATGCTTTTCATTGTTGAGGTTGTTGTTAAATTTGTTGGTGATTTTCAATATTGAGGTTGTTGTTGAATTTGTTGTTGTTATGAATTTTTATTTTGTTGAACCTTTTTGTATTTTTGAAAGTTGAGGTTGTTGTTGAATTTGTTGGTGTTTTTCAATGTTGAGGTTGTTGAATTTGTTTGTGTTTTTCAAAGCTGAGTTTGTTGTTGAATTTGTTGGTGTTTTTCATTGTTGAGGTTGTTGTTGAAATTGTTGGAGTTTTTCAATGTTGTGGTTGTTGTTGAATTTTTTGGTGATTTCCAATGTTGAGTTTGTTGTTGAATTTGTTGGTGTTTTTCATTATTGAGTTTGTTGAATTTATTGGTATTTTTCAAAGTTGACGTTGTTGTTGAATTTTTTGGGGTTTTTAATTGTTGAGGTTTTTGTTGAATTTGTTGCTGTTTTTGAATGTTGAGGTGGTTGATGAATTTTTTGGTGTTTTTCATTGTTGAGGCTGTTGTTGAATTTGTTGGTGTTTTTGAATGTTAAGGTTGTTGTTGAATTGTTTGATGCTTTTCATTGTTGAGGTTGTTAAATTTGTTGGTGTTTTTCAATATTGAGGTTGTTGTTGAATTTGTTGTTATGAATTTTTATTTTGTTGAACCTTTTTGTATTTTTGAAAGTTTAGGTTGTTGTTGAATTTGTTGGTGTTTTTCAATGTTGAGGTTGTTGAATTTGTTTGTGTTTTTCAAAGCTGAGGTTTTTGTTGAATTTGTTGGTGTTTTTCATTGTTGAGGTTGTTGTTGACTTTGTTGGTGATTTTCAATGTTGAGGTTGTTGTTGAATTTGTTGGTGTTTATCAATGTTGAGGTTGTTGAATTTGTTTGTGTTTTTCAAAGCTGAGTTTGTTGTTGAATTTGTTGGTGTTTTTCATTGTTGAGGTTTTTTTTGAAATTGTTGCTGTTTTTCTTTGTTGAGGTTGTTGTTGACTTTGTTGGTGATTTTCAATGTTGAGGTTGTGGTTGAATTTGTTGGTGTTTTTCAAAGTTGATGTTGTTGAAGTTATTGGTGTTATCAATGGTTCTTTTAAATCTTTTTTGTATTTTTCAAAGTTGAGGTTGCAGTTGAAATTGTTGGTGTTTTGCAATGTTGAGGTTGTTGAATTTGTTGGTGTTTTTCAAAGTTGAGGTTGTTGTTGAATTTTTTGGTGTTTTTCATTGTTGAGGTTTTTGTTGAATTTGTTGGTGATTTTCAATGTTGAGGTTGTTGTTGAATTTTTTGGTGTTTTTCATTGTTGAGGTTTTTGGTGAATTTGTTAGCGTTTTTGAATGTTGAGTTTGTTGATGAATTTTTAGGTGTTTTTCATTGTTGTGGTTTTTGTTGAAATTGTTTGTGTTTTTCATTGTTGGGGTTGTTGTTGAATTTGTTGGTGATTTTCAATATTGAGGTTCTGGTTCAATTTGTTGTTGTTTTTCCATGTTGAGGTTTTTGAATTTGTTGGTGTTTTTCAAAGTTGAGGTTGTTGTTGAATTTGTTGGTGATTTTCAATGTTGAGGTTGTTGTTGCATTTTTTGATGTTTTTCATTGCTGAGGTTGTTGTTGAATTTGTTGGTGATTTTCATTGTTGAGGTTTTTGTTGAATTTGTTGGTGATTTTCAATGTTGAGGTTGTTGAATTCATTGGTGTTATCAATGGTTTTTTTTTGATCATTTTTGTATTTTTCAAAGTTGAGCTTGCAGTTGAATTTGTTGGTGTTTTTCAATGTTGAGGTTGTTGAAGTTGTCGGTGTTTTTCAAAGTTGAGGTTGTTGTTTAATTTTTTCGTTGTTTTTCATTGTTGAGGTTTTTGTTGAATCTTTTGGTGTTTTTGAATGTTCAGGTTGTTGATGCATTATTTGGTGCTTTTCATTGTTGAAGATTTTGTTGAATTTGTTGGTGACTTTCAATGTTGAGGTTGTTGTTGAATTTTTAGGTGTTTTTCATTGTTGTGGTTTCTGTTGAATTTGTTGGTGTTTTTGAATGTTGAGGTTGTTGATGAATCTTTCGGTGTTTTTCCTTGTTGAGGTTTTTGTTCAATTTGTTGGTGTTTTTTATTGTTGAGGTTGTTGTTGAATTTGTTGGTGATTTTCATTGTTGAGGTTTTGTTGAATTTGTTGGTGTTTTTCCATGTTGAGGTTTTTGAATTTGTTGGTGTTTTTCAAAGTTGATGTTGTTGTTGAATTTGTTGGTGATTTTCAATGTTGAGTTTGTTGTTGAAATTTTCGGTGTTTTTCATTGTTGAGGTTATTGTTGAATTTTTTGTTGTTTTTGAATGTTGAGGTTGTTGATGCATTATTTGATCATTTTCATTGTTGAGGTTTTTGTTGAATTTGTTGGTGTTTTTCATTATTGAGGTTGTTGAATTTATTGGTATTTTTCAAAGTTGACGTTGTTGTTGAATTTTTTGGTGTTTTTAATTGTTGAGGTTTTTGTTGAATTTGTTGCTGTTTTTGAATGTTGACGTTGTTGATGAATTTTTTGGTGTTTTTCATTGATGAGGTTGTTGTTGAATTTGTCGGTGTTTTTGAATGTTGAGGTTGTTGTTGAATTGTTTGATGTTTTTCATTGTTGAGGTTGTTGTTAAATTTGTTGGTGTTTTTCAATGTTGATGTTGTTGAATTTTTTGGTGTTTTTCATTGCTGAGGTTTTTGTTGAATTTTTTGTTGTTTTTGATTGTTGTGGTTGTTGATGCATTATTTGATGTTTTTCATTGTTGAGGTTTTGTTGAATTTGTTGGTGTTTTTCCATGTTGAGGTTGTGGTTGAATTTGTTGGTGTTTTTCCATGTTGAGGTTTTTGGATTTGTTGGTGTTTTTCAAAGTTGATGTTGTTGTTGAATTTTTTGGTGTTTTTCATTGTTGAGGTTGTTGTTCAAATTGTTGGAGTTTTTCAATGTTGAGGTTGTTGTTGAATTTTTTGGTGATTTTCAATGTTGAGCTTGTTGTTGAATTTGTTGGTGTTTTTCATTATTGAGGTTGTTGAATTTATTGGTATTTTTCAAAGTTGACGTTGTTGTTGAATTTTTTGGTGTTTTTAATTGTTGAGGTTTTTGTTGAATTTGTTGCTGTTTTTGAATGTTGAGGTGGTTGATGAATTTTTTGGTGTTTTTCAATGATTAGGTTGTTGTTGAATTTGTTGGTGTTTTTGAATGTTGAGGTTGTTGTTGAATTGTTTGATGTTTTTCATTGTTGAGGTTTTTGTTGAAATTGTTTGTGTTTTTCATTGTTGGGCTTGTTGTTGAATTTGTTGGAGATTTTCAATATTGAGGTTCTGGTTCAATTTGTTGTTGTTTTTCCATGTTGAGGTTTTTGAATTTGTTGGTGTTTTTCAAAGTTGAGGTTGTTGTTGAATTTGTTGGTGATTTTCAATGTTGAGGTTGTTGTTGCATTTTTTAATGTTTTTCATTGCTGAGGTTGTTGTTGAATTTGTTGGTGATTTTCATTGTTGAGGTTTTTGTTGAATTTGTTGGTGATTTTCAATGTTGAGGTTGTTGAATTCATTGGTGTTATCAATGGTTTTTTTTGATCATTTTTGTATTTTTCAAAGTTGAGCTTGCAGTTGAATTTGTTGGTGTTTTTCAATGTTGAGGTTGTTGAAGTTGTTGGTGTTTTTCAAAGTTGAGGTTGTTGTTTAATTTTTTCGTTGTTTTTCATTGTTGAGGTTTTGTTGAATCTTTTGGTGTTTTTGAATGTTCAGGTTGTTGATGCATTATTTGGTGCTTTTCATTGTTGAGGTTTTTGTTGAATTTGTTGGTGACTTTCAATGTTGAGGTTGTTGTTGAAATTTTAGGTGTTTTTCATTGTTGTGGTTTCTGTTGAATTTGTTGGTGTTTTTGAATGTTGAGGTTGTTGATGAATCTTTCGGTGTTTTTCCTTGTTGAGGTTTTTGTTCAATTTGTTGGTGTTTTTTATTGTTGAGGTTGTTGTTGAATTTGTTGGTGATTTACAATGTTGAGGTTGTGGTTGAATTTGTTGGTGTTTTTCCATGTTGAGGTTTTTGAATTTGTTGGTGTTTTTCAAAGTTGATGTTATTGTTGAATTTGTTGGTCCTTTTCATTATTGAGGTTGTTGAATTTATTGGTATTTTTCAAAGTTGACGTTGTTGTTGAATTTTTTGGTGTTTTTAATTGTTGAGGTTTTTGTTGAATTTGTTGCTGTTTCTGAATGTTGAGGTGGTTGATGAATTTTTTGGTGTTTTTCCATGTTGAGGTTTTTGAATTTGTTGGTGTTTTTCAAAGTTGATGTTGTTGTTGAATTTGTTGGTGATTTTCAATGTTGAGTTTGTTGTTGAAACTTTCGATGTTATTCATTGTTGAGGTTATTGTTGAATTTTTTGTTGTTTTTGAATGTTGAGGTTGTTGATGCATTATTTGATCTTTTTCATTGATGATGTTTTTGTTGAATTTGTTGGTGTTTTTCATTATTGAGGTTCTTGAATTTATTGGTATTTTTCAAAGTTGACGTTGTTGTTGAATTTTTGGTGTTTTTAATTGTTGAGGTTTTTGTTGAATTTTTTGTTGTTTTTGAATGTTGAGGTTGTTGATGCATTATTTGATGTTTTTCATTGTTGAGGTTTTTGTTGAATTTGTTGGTGTTTTTCCATGTTGAGGTTGTGGTTGAATTTGTTGGTGTTTTTCCATGTTGAGGTTTTTGGATTTGTTGGTGTTTTTCAAAGTTGATGTTGTTTTTGACTTTGTTGGTGATTTTCAATGTTGAGTTTGTTGTTGAATTTTTTGGTGTTTTTCATTGTTGAGGTTGTTTTTGAAATTGTTGGAGTTTTTCAATGTTGAGGTTGTTGTTGAATTTTTTGGTGATTTTCAATGTTGAGTTTGTTGTTGAATTTGTTGGTGTTTTTCATTATTGAGGTTGTTGAATTTATTGGTACTTTTCAAAGTTGACGTTGTTGTTGAATTTTTGGTGTTTTTAATTGTTGAGGTTTTTGTTGAATTTTTTGTTGTTTTTGAATGTTGAGGTTGTTGATGCATTATTTGATGTTTTTCATTGTTGAGGTTTTTGTTGAATTTGTTGTTGTTTTTCCATGTTGAGGTTGTGGTTGAATTTGTTGGTGTTTTTCCATGTTGAGGTTTTTGGATTTGTTGGTGTTTTTCAAAGTTGATGTTGTTTTTGAATTTGTTGGTGATTTTCAATGTTGAGTTTGTTGTTGAATTTTTTGGTGTTTTTCATTGTTGAGGTTGTTTTTGAAATTGTTGGAGTTTTTCAATGTTGAGGTTGTTGTTGAATTTTTTGGTGATTTTCAATGTTGAGTTTGTTGTTGAATTTGTTGTTGTTTTTCATTATTGAGGTTGTTGAATTTATTGGTATCTTTCAATGTTGAGGTTGTTGTTGAATTTTTGGTCTTTTTAATTGTTGAGGTTTTTGTTGAATTTGTTGCTGTTTTTGAATGTTGAGGTGGTTGATGAATTTTTTGGTGTTTTTCATTGTTGAGGTTGTTGAAATTGTTGGAGTTTTTCAATGTTGAGGTTGTTGTTGAATTTTTTGGTGATTTTCAATGTTGAGTTTGTTGTTGAATTTGTTGGAGTTTTTCATTATTGAGGTTGTTGAATTTATTGGTATCTTTCAAAGTTGACGTTGTTGTTGAATTTGTTGATGTTTTTCAATGTTGAGGTTGTTGAATTTGTTTGTGTTTTTCAAAGCTGAGTTTGTTGTTGAATTTGTTGGTGTTTTTCATTGCTGAGGTTTTTTTTGAATTTGTTGGTGTTTTTCATTGTTGAGGTTGTTGCTGACTTTGTTGGTGATTTTCAATGTTGAGGTTGTGGTTGAATTTGTTGGTGTTTTTCAAAGTTGATGTTGTTCAAATTATTGGTGTTATCAATGGTTCTTTTAAATCTTTTTTGTATTTTTCAAAGTTGAGGTTGCAGTTGAAATTGTTGGTGTTTTGCAATGTTGAGGTTGTTGAATTTGTTGGTGTGTTTCAAAGTTGAGGTTGTTGTTGAATTTTTTGGTGTTTTTCACTGTTGAGGTTTTTGTTGAATTTGTTGCTGTTTTTGAATGTTGAGGTTGTTGATGAATTTTTTGGTGTTTTTCATTGATGAGGTTGTTGTTGAATTTGTTGGTGTTTTTGAATGTTGAGGTTGTTGTTGAATTGTTTGATGTTTTTCATTGTTGAGGTTGTTGTTAAATTTGTTGGTGATTTTCAATATTGAGGTTGTTGTTGAATTTGTTGTTGTTATCAATTTTTATTTTGTTGAACCTTTTTGTATTTTTGAAATTTGAGGTTGTTGTTGAATTTGTTGGTGTTTTTCAATGTTGAGGTTGTTGAATTTGTTTGTGTTTTTCAAAGCTGAGTTTGTTGTTGAATTTGTTGGTGTGTTTCATTGTTGAGATTTTTGTTGAATTAGTTGGTGTTTTTCATTGTTGAGGTTTTTGTTGGCTTTGTTCGTGATTTTCAATGTTGAGGTTGTGGTTGAATTTGTTGGTGTTTTCAAAGTTGATGTTGTTGAAATTATTGGTGTTATCAATGGTTTTCTAAAATCTTTTTTGTATTTTTCAAAGTTGAGGTTGCAGTTGAAATTGTTGATGTTTTGCAATGTTGAGGTTGTTGAATTTGTTTGTGTGTTTCAAAGTTGAGGTTGTTGTTGAATTTTTTGGTGTTTTTCATTGTTGAGGTTTATGTTGAATTTTTTGTTGTTTTTGAATGTTGAGGTGGTTGATGAATTTTTTGGTGTTTTTCATTGATGAGGTTGTTGTTGAATTTCTTGGTGTTTTTGAATGTTGAGGTTGTTGTTGAATTGTTTGATGTTTTTCATTGTTGAGGTTGTTGTTAAATTTGTTGGTGATTTTCAATATTGAGGTTGTTGTTGAATTTTTTGATGTTTTTCATTGCTGAGGTTGTTGTTGAATTTGTTGGTGATTTTCAATGTTGAGGTTGTTGAATTCATTGGTGTTATCATTGTTGAGGTTTTTGGTGAATTTGTTAGCGTTTTTGAATGTTGAGGTTGTTGATGAATTTTTAGGTGTTTTTCATTGTTGAGGCTTTTGTTGAAATTGTTTGTGTTTTTCATTGTTGGGGTTGTTGTTGAATTTGTTGGTGATTTTCAATATTGAGGTTCTGGTTCAATTTGTTGTTGTTTTTCCATGTTGAGGTTTTTGAATTTGTTGGTGTTTTTCAAAGTTGAGGTTGTTGTTGAATTTGTTGGTGATTTTCAATGTTGAGGTTGTTGTTGCATTTTTTAATGTTTTTCATTGCTGAGGTTGTTGTTGAATTTGTTGGTGATTTTCATTGTTGAGGTTTTTGTTGAATTTGTTGGTGATTTTCAATGTTGAGGTTGTTGAATTCATTGGTGTTATCAATGGTTTTTTTTGATCATTTTTGTATTTTTCAAAGTTGAGCTTGCAGTTGAATTTGTTGGTGTTTTTCAATGTTGAGGTTGTTGAAGTTGTTGGTGTTTTTCAAAGTTGAGGTTGTTGTTTAATTTTTTCGTTGTTTTTCATTGTTGAGGTTTTGTTGAATCTTTTGGTGTTTTTGAATGTTCAGGTTGTTGATGCATTATTTGGTGCTTTTCATTGTTGAGGTTTTTGTTGAATTTGTTGGTGACTTTCAATGTTGAGGTTGTTGTTGAAATTTTAGGTGTTTTTCATTGTTGTGGTTTCTGTTGAATTTGTTGGTGTTTTTGAATGTTGAGGTTGTTGATGAATCTTTCGGTGTTTTTCCTTGTTGAGGTTTTTGTTCAATTTGTTGGTGTTTTTTATTGTTGAGGTTGTTGTTGAATTTGTTGGTGATTTACAATGTTGAGGTTGTGGTTGAATTTGTTGGTGTTTTTCCATGTTGAGGTTTTTGAATTTGTTGGTGTTTTTCAAAGTTGATGTTATTGTTGAATTTGTTGGTCCTTTTCATTATTGAGGTTGTTGAATTTATTGGTATTTTTCAAAGTTGACGTTGTTGTTGAATTTTTTGGTGTTTTTAATTGTTGAGGTTTTTGTTGAATTTGTTGCTGTTTCTGAATGTTGAGGTGGTTGATGAATTTTTTGGTGTTTTTCAAAGTTGATGTTGTTGTTGAATTTGTTGGTGATTTTCAATGTTGAGTTTGTTGTTGAAACTTTCGATGTTATTCATTGTTGAGGTTATTGTTGAATTTTTTGTTGTTTTTGAATGTTGAGGTTGTTGATGCATTATTTGATCTTTTTCATTGATGATGTTTTTGTTGAATTTGTTGGTGTTTTTCATTATTGAGGTTCTTGAATTTATTGGTATTTTTCAAAGTTGACGTTGTTGTTGAATTTTTGGTGTTTTTAATTGTTGAGGTTTTTGTTGAATTTTTTGTTGTTTTTGAATGTTGAGGTTGTTGATGCATTATTTGATGTTTTTCATTGTTGAGGTTTTTGTTGAATTTGTTGGTGTTTTTCCATGTTGAGGTTGTGGTTGAATTTGTTGGTGTTTTTCCATGTTGAGGTTTTTGGATTTGTTGGTGTTTTTCAAAGTTGATGTTGTTTTTGACTTTGTTGGTGATTTTCAATGTTGAGTTTGTTGTTGAATTTTTTGGTGTTTTTCATTGTTGAGGTTGTTTTTGAAATTGTTGGAGTTTTTCAATGTTGAGGTTGTTTTTGAATTTTTTGGTGATTTTCAATGTTGAGTTTGTTGTTGAATTTGTTGGTGTTTTTCATTATTGAGGTTGTTGAATTTATTGGTATTTTTCAAAGTTGACGTTGTTGTTGAATTTTTGGTGTTTTTAATTGTTGAGGTTTTTGTTGAATTTTTTGTTGTTTTTGAATGTTGAGGTTGTTGATGCCTTATTTGATGTTTTTCATTGTTGAGGTTTTTGTTGAATTTGTTGTTGTTTTTCCATGTTGAGGTTGTGGTTGAATTTGTTGGTGTTTTTCCATGTTGAGGTTTTTGGATTTGTTGGTGTTTTTCAAAGTTGATGTTGTTTTTGAATTTGTTGGTGATTTTCAATGTTGAGTTTGTTGTTGAATTTTTTGGTGTTTTTCATTGTTGAGGTTGTTTTTGAAATTGTTGGAGTTTTTCAATGTTGAGGTTGTTGTTGAATTTTTTGGTGATTTTCAATGTTGAGTTTGTTGTTGAATTTTTTGGTGTTTTTCATTGTTGAGGTTGTTTTTGAAATTGTTGGAGTTTTTCAATGTTGAGGTTGTTGTTGAATTTTTTGGTGTTTTTAATTGTTGAGGTTTTTGTTGAATTTGTTGCTGTTTTTGAATGTTGAGGTTGTTGATGAATTTTTTGGTGTTTTTCATTGTTGAAGTTGTTGTTGAATTTGTTGGTGTTTTTGAATGTTGAGGTTGTTGTTGAATTGTTTGATGCTTTTCATTGTTGAGGTTGTTGTTAAATTTGTTGGTGATTTTCAATATTGAGGTTGTTGTTGAATTTGTTGTTGTTATGAATTTTTATTTTGTTGAACCTTTTTGTATTTTTGAAAGTTGAGGTTGTTGTTGAAATTGTTGGAGTTTTTCAATGTTGAGGTTGTTGTTGAATTTTTTGGTTTTTTTCAAAGTTTATCTTGTTGAAATTATTGGTGTTATCAATGGTTTTCTAAAATCTTTTTTCTATTTTTCAAATTTGTGGTTGCAGTTGATATTGTTGGTGTTTTGCAATGTTGAGGTTGTTGAATTTGATGGTGTGTTTCAAAGTTGAGGTTGTTGTTGAATTTTTTTGTTGTTTTTGAATGTTGAGGTTGCTGATGCGTAATTTGATGTTTTTCATTGTTCAGGTTTTTGTTGAATTTGTTGGTGCTTTTCCATGTTGAGGTTGTGGTTGAATTTGTTGGTGTTTTTCCATGTTGAGGTTTTTGGATTTGTTGGTGTTTTTCAAAGTTGATGTTGTTGTTGAATTTGTTGGTGATTTTCAATGTTGAGTTTGCTGTTGAATTTTTTGGTGTTTTTCATTGTTGAGGTTGTTGTTGAAATTGTTGGAGTTTTTCATTGTTGAGGTTGTTGTTGAATTTTTTGGTGATTTTCAATGTTGAGTTTGTTGTTGAATTTGTTGGTGTTTTTCATTATTGAGGTTGTTGAATTTATTGGTATTTTTCAAAGTTGAAAGTTGTTGTTGAATTTTTTGGTGTTATTAATTGTTGAGGTTTTTGTTGAATTTGTTGCTGTTTTTGAATGTTGAGGCTGTTGATGAATTTTTTGGTGTTTTTCATTGTTGAGGTTGTTGTTGAATTTGTTGGTGTTTTTGAATGTTGAGGTTGTTGTTGAATTGTTTGATGCTTTTCATTGTTGAGGTTGTTGTTAAATTTGTTGGTGATTTTCAATATTGAGGTTGTTGTTGAATTTGTTGTTGTTATGAATTTTTATTTTGTTGAACCTTTTTGTATTTTTGAAAGTTGAGGTTGTTGTTGAATTTGTTGGTGTTTTTCAATGTTGAGGTTGTTGAATTTGTTTGTGTTTTTCAAAGCTGAGGTTGTTGAATTTGTTTGTGTTTTTCAAAGCTGAGTTTGTTGTTGAATTTGTTGGTCTTTTTCATTGTTGAGGTTTTTTTTGAAATTGTTGCTGTTTTTCATTGTTGAGGTTGTTGTTGACTTTGTTGGTGATTTTCAATGTTGAGGTTGTTGTTGAATTTGTTGTTGTTTATCAATGTTGAGGTTGTTGAATTTGTTTGTGTTTTTCAAAGCTGAGTTTGTTGTTGAATTTGTTGGTGTTTTTCATTGTTGAGGTTTTTTTTGAAATTGTTGCTGTTTTTCTTTGTTGAGGTTGTTGTTGACTTTGTTGGTGATTTTCAATGTTGAGGTTGTGGTTGAATTTGTTGGTGTTTTTCAAAGTTGATGTTGTTGAAGTTATTGGTGTTATCATTGGTTCTTTTAAATCTTTTTTGTATTTTTCAAAGTTGAGGTTGCAGTTGAAATTGTTGGTGTTTTGCAATGTTGAGGTTGTTGAATTTGTTGGTGTTTTTCAAAGTTGAGGTTGTTGTTGAATTTTTTGGTGTTTTTCATTGTTGAGGTTTTTGTTGAATTTGTTGGTGATTTTCAATGTTGAGGTTGTTGTTGAATTTTTTGGTGTTTTTCATTGTTGAGGTTTTTGGTGAATTTGTTAGCGTTTTTGAATGTTGAGTTTGTTGATGAATTTTTAGGTGTTTTTCATTGTTGTGGTTTTTGTTGAAATTGTTTGTGTTTTTCATTGTTGGGGTTGTTGTTGAATTTGTTGGTGATTTTCAATATTGAGGTTCTGGTTCAATTTGTTGTTGTTTTTCCATGTTGAGGTTTTTGAATTTGTTGGTGTTTTTCAAAGTTGAGGTTGTTGTTGAATTTGTTGGTGATTTTCAATGTTGAGGTTGTTGTTGCATTTTTTGATGTTTTTCATTGCTGAGGTTGTTGTTGAATTTGTTGGTGATTTTCATTGTTGAGGTTTTTGTTGAATTTGTTGGTGATTTTCAATGTTGAGGTTGTTGAATTCATTGGTGTTATCAATGGTTTTTTTTTGATCATTTTTGTATTTTTCAAAGTTGAGCTTGCAGTTGAATTTGTTGGTGTTTTTCAATGTTGAGGTTGTTGAAGTTGTTGGTGTTTTTCAAAGTTGAGGTTGTTGTTTAATTTTTTCGTTGTTTTTCATTGTTGAGGTTTTTGTTGAATCTTTTGGTGTTTTTCATTGTTGTGGTTACTGTTGAATTTGTTGGTGTTTTTGAATGTTGAGGTTGTTGATGAATCTTTCGGTGTTTTTCCTTGTTGAGGTTTTTGTTCAATTTGTTGGTGTTTTATATTGTTGAGGTTGTTGTTGAATTTGTTGGTGATTTTCATTGTTGAGGTTTTGTTGAATTTGTTGGTGTTTTTCCATGTTGAGGTTTTTGAATTTGTTGGTGTTTTTCAAAGTTGATGTTGTTGTTGAATTTGTTGGTGATTTTCAATGTTGAGTTTGTTGTTGAAATTTTCGGTGTTTTTCATTGTTGAGGTTATTGTTGAATTTTTTGTTGTTTTTGAATGTTGAGGTTGTTGATGCATTATTTGATCTTTTTCATTGTTGAGGTTTTTGTTGAATTTGTTGGTGTTTTTCATTATTGAGGTTGTTGAATTTATTGGTATTTTTCAAAGTTGACGTTGTTGTTGAATTTTTTGGTGTTTTTAATTGTTGAGGTTTTTGTTGAATTTGTTGCTGTTTTTGAATGTTGACGTTGTTGATGAATTTTTTGGTGTTTTTCATTGATGAGGTTGTTGTTGAATTTGTCGGTGTTTTTGAATGTTGAGGTTGTTGTTGAATTGTTTGATGTTTTTCATTGTTGAGGTTGTTGTTAAATTTGTTGGTGTTTTTGAATGTTGAGGTGGTTGATGAATTTTTTGGTGTTTTTCATTGTTGAGGTTGTTGAAATTGTTGGAGTTTTTCAATGTTGAGGTTGTTGTTGAATTTTTTGGTGATTTTCAATGTTGAGATTGTTGTTGAATTTGTTGGAGTTTTTCATTATTGAGGTTGTTGAATTTATTGGTATCTTTCAAAGTTGACGTTGTTGTTGAATTTGTTGGTGTTTTTCAATGTTGAGGTTGTTGAATTTGTTTGTGTTTTTCAAAGCTGAGTTTGTTGTTGAATTTGTTGGTGTTTTTCATTGCTGAGGTTTTTTTTGAATTTGTTGGTGTTTTTCATTGTTGAGGTTGTTGTTGACTTTGTTGGTGATTTTCAATGTTGAGGTTGTGGTTGAATTTGTTGGTGTTTTTCAAAGTTGATGTTGTTCAAATTATTGGTGTTATCAATGGTTTTCTAAAATCTTTTTTGTATTTTTCAAAGTTGAGGTTGCAGTTGAAATTGTTGGTGTTTTGCAATGTTGAGGTTGTTGAATTTGTTGGTGTGTTTCAAAGTTGAGGTTGTTGTTGAATTTTTTGGTGTTTTTCATTGATGAGGTTGTTGTTGAATTTGTTGGTGTTTTTGAATGTTGAGGTTGTTGATGAATTTTTTGGTGTTTTTCATTGATGAGGTTGTTGTTGAATTTGTTGGTGTTTTTGAATGTTGAGGTTGTTGTTGAATTGTTTGATGTTTTTCATTGTTGAGGTTGTTGTTAAATTTGTTGGTGATTTTCAATATTGAGGTTGTTGTTGAATTTGTTGTTGTTATCAATTTTTATTTTGTTGAACCTTTTTGTATTTTTGAAATTTGAGGTTGTTGTTGAATTTGTTGGTGTTTTTCAATGTTGAGGTTGTTGAATTTGTTTGTGTTTTTCAAAGCTGAGTTTGTTGTTGAATTTGTTGGTGTGTTTCATCATTGAGATTTTTGTTGAATTAGTTGGTGTTTTTCATTGTTGAGGTTGTTGTTGACTTTGTTGGTGATTTTCAATGTTGAGGTTGTGGTTGAATTTGTTGGTGTTTTCAAAGTTGATGTTGTTGAAATTATTGGTGTTATCAATGGTTTTCTAAAATCTTTTTTGTATTTTTCAAAGTTGAGATTGCAGTTGAAATTGTTGGTGTTTTGCAATGTTGAGGTTGTTGAATTTGTTGGTGTGTTTCAAAGTTGAGGTTGTTGTTGAATTTTTTGGTGTTTTTCATTGTTGAGGTTTTTGTTGAATTTTTCGTTGTTTTTGATTGTTGAGGTTGTTGATGCATTATTTGATGTTTTTCATTGTTGAGGTTTTGTTGAATTTGTTGGTGTTTTTCCATGTTGAGGTTGTGGTTGAATTTGTTGGTGTTTTTCCATGTTGAGGTTTTTGGATTTGTTGGTGTTTTTCAAAGTTGATGTCGTTGTTGAATTTTTTGGTGTTTTTCATTGTTGAGGTTGTTGTTCAAATTGTTGGAGTTTTTCAATGTTGAGGTTGTTGTTGAATTTTTTGGTGATTTTCAATGTTGAGCTTGTTGTTGAATTTGTTGGTGTTTTTCATTATTGAGGTTGTTGAATTTATTGGTATTTTTCAAAGTTGACGTTGTTGTTGAATTTTTTGGTGTTTTTAATTGTTGAGGTTTTTGTTGAATTTGTTGGTGTTTTTGAATGTTGAGGTTGTTGATGAATTTTGTGGTGTTTTTCATTGATGAGGTTGTTGTTGAATTTGTTGGTGTTTTTGAATGTTGAGGTTGTTGTTGAATTGTTTGATGTTTTTCATTGTTGAGGTTGTTGTTAAATTTGTTGGTGATTTTCAATATTGAGGTTGTTGTTGAATTTGTTGTTATCAATTTTTATTTTGTTGAACCTTTTTGTATTTTTGAAAGTTGAGGTTGTTGTTGAATTTGTTGGTGTTTTTCAATGATGATGTTGTTGAATTTGTTTGTGTTTTTGAAAGCTGAGTTTGTTGTTGAATTTGTTGGTGTTTTTCATTGTTGAGGTTGTTGTTGAAATTGTTGGAGTTTTTCAATGTTGAGGTTGTTGTTGAATTTATTGGTGATTTTCAATGTTGAGTTTGTTGTTGAATTTGTTGCTGTTTTTCAATGTTGAGGTTCTTGAATTTGTTTGTGTTTTTCAAAGCTGAGTTTGTTGTTGAATTTGTTGGTGTTTTTCATTGTTGAGATTTTTGTTGAATTAGTTGGTGTTTTTCATTGTTGAGGTTGTTGTTGACTTTGTTGGTGATTTTCAATGTTGAGTTTGTGGTTGAATTTGTTGGTGTTTTCAAAGTTGATGTTGTTGAAATTATTGGTGTTATCAATGGTTTTCTAAAATCTTTTTTGTATTTTTCAAAGTTGAGGTTGCAGTTGAAATTGTTGGTGTTTTGCAATGTTGAGGTTGTTGAATTTGTTGGTGTGTTTCAAAGTTGAGGTTGTTGTTGAATTTTTTGGTGTTTTTCATTGTTGAGGTTTTTGTTGAATTTTTTGTTGTTTTTGAATGTTGAGGTTGTTGATGCATTATTTGAATTTTTTCATTGTTGAGGTTTTGTTGAATTTGTTGGTGTTTTTCCATGTTGAGGTTGTGGTTGAATTTGTTGCTGTTTTTCCATGTTGAGGTTTTTGGATTTGTTGGTGTTTTTCAAAGTTGATGTTGTTGTTGAATTTTTTGGTGTTTTTCATTGTTGAGGTTGTTGTAGAAATTGTTGGAGTTTTTCAATGTTGAGGTTGTTGTTGAATTTTTTGGTGATTTTCAATGTTGAGCTTGTTGTTGAATTTGTTGGTGTTTTTCATTATTGAGGTTGTTGAATTTATTGGTATTTTTCAAAGTTGAAAGTTGTTGTTGAATTTTTTGGTGTTTTTAATTGTTGAGGTTTTTGTTGAATTTGTTGCTGTTTTTGAATGTTGAGGTTGTTGATGAATTTTTTGGTGTTTTTCATTGTTGAGGTTGTTGTTGAATTTGTTGGTGTTTTTGAATGTTGAGGTTGTTGTTGAATTGTTAGATGCTTTTCATTGTTGAGGTTGTTGTTAAATTTGTTGGTGATTTTCAATATTGAGGTTGTTGTTGAATTTGTTGTTGTTATGAATTTTTACTTTGTTGAACCTTTTTGTAATTTTGAAAGTTGAGGTTGTTGTTGAATTTGTTGGTGTTTTTCAATGTTGATGTTGTTGAATTTGATTGTGTTTTTCAAAGCTGAGTTTGTTGTTGAATTTGTTGGTGTTTTTCATTGTTGAGGTTGTTGTTGAAATTGTTGGAGTTTTTCAATGTTGAGGTTGTTGTTGAATTTTTTGGTGATTTTCAATGTTGAGTTTGTTGTTGAATTTGTTGGTGATTTTCATTATTGAGGTTGTTGAATTTATTGGTATCGTTCAAAGTTGACGTTGTTGTTGAATTTTTTGGTGTTTTTAATTGTTGAGGTTTTTGTTGAATTTGTTGCTATTTTTGAATGTTGAGGTGGTTGATGAATTTTTTGGTGTTTTTCATTGTTGAGGTTGTTGTTGAAATTGTTGGAGTTTTTCAATGTTGAGGTTGATGTTGAATTTTTTGGTGATTTTCAATGTTGAGTTTGTTGTTGAATTTGTTGGAGTTTTTCATTATTGAGGTTGTTGAATTTATTGGTATCTTTCAAAGTTGACGTTGTTGTTGAATTTGTTGGTGTTTTTCAATGTTGAGGTTGTTGAATTTGTTTCTGTTTTTCAAAGCTGAGTTTGTTGTTGAATTTGTTGGTGTTTTTCATTATGAGATTTTTGTTGAATTAGTTGGTGTTTTTCATTGTTGAGGTTGTTGAATTTGTTTGTGTTTTTCAAAGCTGAGGTTTTTGTTGAATTTGTTGGTGTTTTTCATTGTTGAGGTTGTTGTTGACTTTGTTGGTGATTTTCAATGTTGAGGTTGTTGTTGAATTTGTTGGTGTATTTCAATGTTGAGGTTGTTGAATTTGTTTGTGTTTTTCAAAGCTGAGTTTGTTGTTGAATTTGTTGGTGTTTTTCATTGCTGAGGTTTTTTTTGAATTTGTTGGTGTTTTTCATTGTTGAGGTTGTTGTTGACTTTGTTGGTGATTTTCAATGTTGAGGTTGTGGTTGAATTTGTTGGTGTTTTCAAAGTTGATGTTGTTGAAATTATTGGTTTTATCAATGGTTTTCTCAAATCTTTTTTGTATTTTTCAAAGTTGAGGTTGCAGTTGAAATTGTTGATGTTTTGCAATGTTGAGGTTGTTGAATTTGTTTGTGTGTTTCAAAGTTGAGGTTGTTGTTGAATTTTTTGGTGTTTTTCATTGTTGAGGTTTATGTTGAATTTTTTGTTGTTTTTGAATGTTGAGGCTGTTGATGCATTATTTGATGTTTTTCATTGTTGAGGTTTTTGTTGAATTTGTTGGTGTTTTTCCATGTTGAGGTTGTGGTTGAATTTGTTGGTGTTTTTCCATGTTGAGGTTTTTGGATTTGTTGGTGTTTTTCAAAGTTGATGTTGTTGTTGAATATTTTGGTGTTTTTCATTGTTGAGCTTGTTGCAGAAATTGTTGGAGTTTTTCAATGTTGAGGTTGTTGTTGAATTTTTTGGTGATTTTCAATGTTGAGTTTGTTGTTGAATTTGTTGGTGTTTTTCATTATTGAGGTTGTTGAATTTATTGGTATTTTTCAAAGTTGAAATTTGTTGTTGAATTTTTTGGTGTTTTTAATTGTTGAGGTTTTTGTTGAATTTGTTGCTGTTTTTGAATGTTGAGGTTGTTGATGAATTTTTTGGTGTTTTTCATTGTTGAGGTTGTTGTTGAATTTGTTGGTGTTTTTGAATGTTGAGGTTGTTGTTGAATTGTTTGATGCTTTTCATTGTTGAGGTTGTTGTTAAATTTGTTGGTGATTTTCAATATTGAGGTTGTTGTTGAATTTGTTGTTGTTATGAATTTTTATTTTGTTGAACCTTTTTGTATTTTTGAAAGTTGAGGTTGTTGTTGAATTTCTTGGTGTTTTTCAATGTGGATTTTTTTGAATTTGTTTGTGTTTTTCAAAGCTGAGTTTGTTGTTGAATTTGTTGGTGTTTTTCATTGTTGAGGTTGTTGTTGAAATTGTTGGAGTTTTTCAATGTTGAGGTTGTTGTTGAATTTTTTGGTGATTTTCAATGTTGAGTTTGTTGTTGAATTTGTTGGTGATTTTCATTATTGAGGTTGTTGAATTTATTGGTATCTTTCAAAGTTGACGTTGTTGTTGAATTTTTTGGTGTTTTTAATTGTTGAGGTTTTTGTTGAATTTGTTGCTGTTTTTGAATGTTGAGGTGGTTGATGAATTTTTTGGTGTTTTTCATTGTTGAGGTTGTTGTTGAATTTGTTGGTGTTTTTGAATGTTGAGGTTGTTGTTGAATTGTTTGATGCTTTTCATTGTTGAGGTTGTTAAATTTGTTGGAGATTTTCAATATTGAGGTTATTGTTGAATATGTTGTTGTTATGAATTTTTATTTTGTTGAACCTTTTTGTATTTTTGAAAGATGAGGTTGTTGTTGAATTTGTTGGTGTTTTTCAATGTTGAGGTTGTTGAATTTGTTTGTGCTTTTCAAAGCTGAGGTTTTTGTTGAATTTGTTGGTGTTTTTCATTGTTGAGGTTGTTGTTGACTTTGTTGGTGATTTTCAATGTTGAGGTTGTTGTTGAATTTGTTGGTGTTTTTGAATGTTGAGGTTGTTGAATTTGTTTGTGTTTTTCAAAGCTGAGTTTGTTGTTGAATTTGTTGGTGTTTTTCATTGTTGAGGTTTTTTTTGAATTTGTTGGTGTTTTTCATTGTTGAGGTTGTTGTTGACTTTGTTGGTGATTTTCAATGTTGAGGTTGTGGTTGAATTTGTTGGTGTTTTTCAAAGATGATGTTGTTGAAATTATTGGTGTTATCAATGGTTCTTTTAAATCTTTTTTGTATTTTTCAAAGTTGAGGTTGCATTTGAAATTGTTGGTGTTTTGCAATTTTGAGGTTGTTGAATTTGTTGGTGTTTTTCAAAGTTGAGGTTGTTGTTGAATTTTTTGGTGTTTTTCATTGTTGAGGTTTTTGTTGAATTTGTTGGTGATTTTCAATGTTGAGGTTGTTGTTGAATTTTTTGGTGTTTTTCATTGTTGAGGTTTTTGTTGAATTTGTTAGCGTTTTTGAATGTTGAGGTTGTTGAATTCATTGGTATTATCAATGGCTTTTTTTGATCATTTTTCTATGTTACAAAGTTGAGGTTGCAGTTGAAATTGTTGGTGTTTTTCAATGTTGAGGTTGTTGAAGTTGTTGGTGTTGTTCAAAGTTGAGGTTGTTGTTGAATTTTTCGGTTTTTTTCATTGTTGAGGTTTTTTTTGTATTTATTGTTGTTTTTGAATGTTGAGGTTGTTGATGCATTATTTGGCGTTTTTCATTGTTGAGGATGTTGTTGAATTTGTTTGTGATTTTCAATGTTGAGGTTGTTGTTGAATTTTTAGGTGCTTTTCATTGTTGTGGTTTCTGTTGAATTTGTTGGTATTTTTTAATGTTGAGGTTGTTGATGAATCTTTCGGTGTTTTTCATTGTTGAGGTTTTTGTTGAATTTGTTGGTGTTTTTCATTGTTGAGGTTGTTGTTGAATTTGTTGGTGATTTTCAGTGTTGAGGTTGTTGAATTCATCGGTGTTATCAATGGTTTTTTTTTGATCATTTGTGTATTTTTCAAAGTTGAACTTTCAGCTGAAATTGTTGGTGTTTTTCAATGTTGAGGTTGTTGAAGTTGTTGGTGTTTTTCAAAGTTGAGGTTGTTGTTGAATTTTTCGGTGTTCTTCATTGTTGAGGTTTTTGTTGAATTTTTTGGTGTTTTTGAATGTTGAGGTTTTTGATGCATTATTTGGTGCTTTTCATTGTTGAGGTTTTTGTTGAATTTGTTGGTGGCTTTCAATGTTGAGGTTGTTGTTGAATTTTTAGGTGTTTTTCATTGTTGTGGTTTCTGTTGAATTTGTTGGTGTTTTTGAACGTTGAGGTTGTTGATGAATCTTTCGGTGTTTTTCCTTGTTGAGGTTTTTGTTCAATTTGTTGGTGTTTTTCATTGTTGAGGTTGTTGTTGAATTTGTTGGTGCTTTTCAATGTTGAGGTTGTGGTTGAATTTGTTGGTGCTTTTCCATGTTAAGGTTTTTGAATTTGTTGGTGTTTTTCAAAGTTGATGTTGTTGTTGAATTTGTTGGTGATTTTCAATGTTGAGTTTGTAGTTGAATTTTTTGGTGTTTTTCATTGTTGAGGTTGTTGTTGAAATTGTTGGAGTTGTTCAGTGTTGAGGTTGTTGTTGATTTTTTTGGTGATTTTCAATGTTGAGTTTGTTGTTGATATTGTTGGTGTTGTTCATTGTTGAGGTTGTTGAATTTGTTGGTATTTTTCAAAGTTGACGTTTTTCAATTTGTTGGTGTTTTTAATTGTTGAGGTTTTATTGAATTTGTTGGTGTTTTTGAATGTTGAGGTTGTTGTTGAATTTTTTGGTGTTTTTCATTGTTGAGGTTGTTGATGAATTTGTTGGTGTTTTTGAATGTTGAGGTTGGTGTTGAATTGTTTGGTGTTTTTCATTGTTGAGGTTGTTGTTAAATTTGTTGATGATTTTCAATATTGAGGTTGTTGTTGAATTTGTTGTTGTTATCAATTTTTATTTTGTTGAACCTTTTTGTATCTTTGAAAGTTGAGGGTGTAGTTGAATTTTTTGGTGTTTTTCAATGTTGAGGTTGTTGAAGTTGTTTGCGTTTTTCAAAGCTGAGTTTGTTGTTGAATTTGTTGGTGATTTTCATTGTTGAGGTTTTTGTTGAATTTGTTGGTGTTTTTCATTGTTGAGGTTGTTGTTGAATTTGTTGGTGATTTTCAATGTTGAGGTTGTGGTTGAATTTGTTGATGTTTTTCCATGTTGAGGTTTTTGAATTTGTTGGTGTTTTTCAAAGTTGAGGTTGTTGAAGTTATTGGTGTTATCAATGGTTTTTTAAAATCTTTTTTGTATTTTTCAAAGTTGAGGTTGCAGTTGAAATTGTTGGTGTTTTGCAATGTTGAGGTTGTTGAATTTGTTGGTGTTTTTCAAAGTTGAGGTTGTTGTTGAATTTTTTGGTGTTTTCATTGTTGAGGTTTTTGTTGAATTTGTTGGTGTTTTTCATTGTTGAGGTTGTTGTTGAATTTGTTGGTGATTTTCAATATTGAGGTTATGGTTGAATTTATTGGTGTTTTTCTATGTTGAGGTTTTTGAATTTGTTTGTGTCTTTCAAAGTTGAGGTTGTTGTTGAATTTGTTGGTGATTTTCAATGTTGAGTTTGTTGTTGAATTTGTTGGTGTATTTGATGTTGAGTTTGTTAAATCTGTTGGTGTTTTTCAAATTGAGGTTGTTGTTGATTTTTTTGGTGTTTTTCATTGTTGAGGTTTTTGTTGAATTTGTTGGTGTCTTTCATTGTTGAGGTTGCTGTTGAATTTGTTGGTGATTTTCAATATTGAGTTTGTAGTTGAATTTGTTGGTGTTTTTCATTGTTGAGGTTTTTGTTGAAGTTGTTGGTGATTTTCAATGTTGAGGTTGTTGTTGAATTTTTTGGTGTTTTTCATTGTTGAGGTTTTTGTTAAATTTGTTCGCGTTTTTGAATGTTGAGGTTGTTGATGAATTTTTTGGTGTTTTTCATTGCTGAGGTTTTTGTTGAAATTGTTTGTGTTTTACATTGTTGAGGTTCTGGTTGAATTTGTTGGTGTTTTTCCATGTTGAGGTTTTTGAATTTGTTGGTGTTTTTCATAGTTGAGGTTGTTGTTGAATTTGTTGGTGATTTTCAATGTTGAGGTTGTTGAATTCATCGGTGTTATCAATGGTTTTTTTTTGATCATTTGTGTATTTTTCAAAGTTGAACTTGCAGCTGAAATTGTTGGTGTTTTTCAATGTTGAGGTTGTTGAAGTTGTTGGTGTTTTTCAAAGTTGAGGTTGTTGTTGAATTTTTCGGTGTTCTTCATTGTTGAGGTTTTTGTTGAATTTTTTGGTGTTTTTGAATGTTGAGGTTTTTGATGCATTATTTGGTGCTTTTCATTGTTGAGGTTTTTGTTGAATTTGTTGGTGGCTTTCAATGTTGAGGTTGTTGTTGAATTTTTAGGTGTTTTTCATTGTTGTGGTTTCTGTTGAATTTGTTGGTGTTTTTGAACGTTGAGGTTGTTGATGAATCTTTCGGTGTTTTTCCTTGTTGAGGTTTTTGTTCAATTTGTTGGTGTTTTTCATTGTTGAGGTTGTTGTTGAATTTGTTGGTGCTTTTCAATGTTGAGGTTGTGGTTGAATTTGTTGGTGTTTTTCCATGTTAAGGTTTTTGAATTTGTTGGTGTTTTTCAAAGTTGATGTTGTTGTTGAATTTGTTGGTGATTTTCAATGTTGAGTTTGTCGTTGAATTTTTTGGTGTTTTTCATTGTTGAGGTTGTTGCTGAAATTGCTGGAGTTTTTCAATGTTAAGGTTGTTGTTGAATTTTTTGGTGATTTTCAATGTTGAGTTTGTTGTTGAATTTGTTGGTGTTTTTCATTGTTGAGGTTGTTGAATTTATTGGTAATTTTCAAAGTTGACGTTGTTGTTGAATATTTTGGTGTTATTAATTGTTGAGGTTTTTGTTGAATTTGTTGCTGTTTTTGAATGTTGAGGTTGTTGATGAATTTTTTGGTGTTTTTCATTGTTGAGGTTGTTGTCGAATTTGTTGGTGTTTTTGAATGTTGAGGTTGTTGTTGAATTGTTTGATGTTTTTCATTGTTGAGGTTGTTGTTAAATTTGTTGGTGATTTTCAATATTGAGGTTGTTGTTGAACTTGTTGTTGTTACGAATTTTTATTTTGTTGAACCGTTTTGTATTTTTGAAAGTTGAGGTTGTTGTTGAATTTGTTGGTGTTTTTCCATGTTGAGGTTGTTGAATTTGTTTGTGTTTTTCAAAGCTGAGTTTGTTGTTGAATTTGTTGGTGTTTTTCATTGTTGAGGTTTTTGTTGAATTTGTTGGTGTTTTTCATTGTTAAGGTTGTTGTTGACTTTGTTGGTGATTTTCAATGTTGAGGTTGTGGATGAATTTGTTGGTGTTTTTCAAAGTTGATGTTGTTGAAATTATTGGTGTTATCAATGGTTTTTTAAAATCTTTTTTGTATTTTTCAAAGTTGAGGTTGCAGTTGAAATTGTTGGTGTTTTGCAATGTTGAGGTTTTTGAATTTGTTGGTGTTTTTCAAAGTTGAGGTTGTTGTTGAATTTTTCGGTGTTTTTCGTTGTTGAGGTTTTTGTTGAATTTTTTGTTGTTTTTGAATGTTGAGGTTCTTGATGCATTATTTGGTATTTTTCATTGTTGAGGTTGTTGTTGAATTTGTTGGTGATTTTCAATGATGTGGTTGTTGTTGAGTTTTTATGTGTTTTTCATTGTTGTGGTTTCTGTTGAATTTGTTGGTACTTTTGAATGTTGAGGTTGTTGATGAATCTTACGGTGATTTTCCTTGTTGAGGTTTTTGTTCAATTTGTTGGTGTTTTTCATTGTTGAGGTTGTTGTTGAATTTGTTGGTGATTTTCAATGTTGAGGTTGTGGTTGAATTTGTTGGTGTTTTTCCATGTTGAGGTTTTTGAATTTGTTGGTGTTTTTCAAAGTTGATGTTGTTGTTGAATTTGTTGGTGATTTTCAATGTTGAGTTTGTTGTTGAATTTTTTAGTGTTTTTCATTGTTGAGGTTGTTGCTGAAATTGTTGGAGTTTTTCAATGTTGAGGTTGTTGTTGAATTTTTTGGTGATTTTCAATGTTGAGTTTGTTGTTGAATTTGTTGGTGTTTTTCATTGTTGAGGTTGTTGAATTTATTGGTATTTTTCAAGGTTGACGTTGTTGTTGAATATTTTGGTGTTATTAATTGTTGAGGTTTTTGTTGAATTTGTTGCTGTTTTTGAATGTTGAGGTTGTTGATGAATTTTTTGGTGTTTTTCATTGTTGAGGTTGTTGTTGAATTTGTTGGTGTTTTTGAATGTTAAGGTTGTTGTTGAATTGTTTGATGTTTTTCATTGTTGAGGTTGTTGTTAAATTTGTTGGTGATTTTCAATATTGAGGTTGTTGTTGAATTTGTTGTTGTTATGAATTTTTATTTTGTTGAACCTTTTTGTATTTTTGATAGTTGAGGTTGTTGTTGAATTTGTTGGTGTTTTTCCATGTTGAGGTTGTTGAATTTGTTTGTGTTTTTCAAAGCTGAGTTTGTTGTTGAATTTGTTGGTGTTTTTCATTGTTGAGGTTGTTGTTGACTTTGTTGGTGATTTTCAATGTTGAGTTTGTGGTTGAATTTGTTGGTGTTTTTCAAAGTTGATGTTGTTGAAATTATTGGTGTTATCAACGGTTTTTTTTAAAATCTTTTTTGTATTTTTCAAAGTTGAGGTTGCAGTTGAAATTGTTGGTGTTTTGCAATGTTGAGGTTGTTGAATATGTTGGTGGTTTTCAAAGTTTAGGTTGTTGTTGAATTTTTTGGTGTTTTTCATTGTTGAGGTTTCTGTTGAATTTGTTGGTGATTTTCAATGTTGAGGTTGTTGTTGAATTTTTTGGTGTTTTTCATTGTTGAGGTTTTTGTTGAATTTGTTAGCGTTTTTGAATGTTGAGGTTGTTGATGAATTTTTTGGTGTTTTTCATTGTCGAGGATTTTGTTGAAATTGTTTGTGTTTTTCATTGTTGAGGTTGTTGTTGAATTTGTTAGTGATTTTCAATATTGAGGTTCTGGTTCAATTTGTTGTTGTTTTTCCATGTTGAAGTTTTTGAAATTGTTGGTGTCTTTCAAAGTTGAGGTTGTTGTTGAATTTGTTGGTGATTTTCAATGTTGAGGTTGTTGTTGCATTTTTTATGTTTTTCATTGCTGAGGTTGTTGTTGAATTTGTTGGTGATTTTCAATGTTGAGGTTGTTGAATTCATTGGTGTTATCAATGGTTTTTTTTGATCATTTTTCTATGTTTCAAAGTTGAGATTGCAGTTGAAATTGTTGGTGTTTTTCAATGTTGAGGTTGTTGAAGTTGTTGGTGTTGTTGAAAGTTGAGGTTGTTGTTGAATTTTTCGGTGTTTTTCTTTGTTGAGGTTTTTGTTGAATTTTTTGTTGTTTTTGAATGTTGAGGTTGTTGATGCAATATTTGGTGCTTTTCATTGTTGAGGTTGTTGTTGAATTTGTTGGTGATTTTCAATGTTGTGGTTGTTGTTGAATCTTTAGGTGTTTATCATTGTTGAGGTTTCTGTTGAGTTTGTTGGTTTTTTTGAATGTTGAGGTTGTTGATTAATCTTTCGGTGTTTTTCCTTGTTCAGGTTTTTGTTCAATTTGTTGGTGTTTTTCATTGTTGAGGTTGTTGTTGAATTTGTTGGTGATTTTCAATGTTGAGGTTGTGGTTGAATTTGTTGGTGTTTTTCCATGTTGAGGTTTTTGGATTTGTTGGTGTTTTTCAAAGTTGATGTTGTTGTTGAATTTGTTGGTGATTTTCAATGTTGAGTTTGTAGTTGAATTTTTTGGTGTTTTTCATTGTTGAGGTTGTTGTTGAAATTGTTGGAGTTTTTCAATGTTGAGTTTGTTGTTGAATTTGTTGGTGTTTTTTATTATTGAGCTTGTTGAATTTATTGGTATTTTTCAAAGTTGACGTTGTTGTTGAATTTTTTGGTGTTTTTAATTGTTGAGGTTTTTGTTGAATTTGTTGCTGTTTTTGAATGTTGAGGTTGTTGATGAATTTTTTGGTGTTTTTCATTGTTGAGGTTGTTGTTGAATTTGTTGGTGTTTTTGAATGTTGAGGTTGTTGTTGAATTGTTTGATGTTTTTCATTGTTGAGGTTGTTGTTAACTTTGTTGGTGATTTTCAATGTTGAGGTTGTTGAATTTGTTTGTGTTTTTCAAAGCTGAGTTTGTTTTTGAATTTGTTGGTGTTATTCATTGTTGAGGTTTTTGTTGAATTTGTTGGTGATTTTCATTGTTGATGTTGTTGTTGACTTTGTTGGTGATTTTCAATGTTGAGGTTGTTGAATTTGTTTGTGTTTTTCAAAGCTGAGTTTGTTGTTGAATTTGTTGGTGTTTTTCATTGTTGAGATTTTTGTTGAATTAGTTGGTGTTTTTCATTGTTGAGGTTGTTAAATTTGTTGGTGATTTTCAATATTGAGGTTATTGTTGAATTTGTTGTTGTTATGAATTTTTATTTTGTTGAACCTTTTTGTATTTTTGAAAGTTGAGGTTGTTGTTGACTTTGTTGGTGATTTTCAATGTCGAGGTTGTTGTTGAATTTATTGGTGTTTTTCAATGTTGAGGTTGTTGAATTTGTTTGTGTTTTTCAAAGCTGAGTTTGTTGTTGAATTTGTTGGTGTTTTTCATTGTTGAGGTTGTTGTTGAATTTGTTGGTGATTTTCAATGTTGAGGTTGTGGTTGAATTTGTTGGTGTTTTTCCATGTTGAGGTTTTTGGATTTGTTGGTGTTTTTCAAAGTTGATGTTGTTGTTGAATTTGTTGGTGATTTTCAATGTTGAGTTTGTTGTTGAATTTTTTGGTGTTTTTCATTGTTGAGGTTGTTGTTGAAATTGTTGTAGTTTTTCAATGTTGAGGTTGTTGTTGAATTTTTTGGTGATTTTCAATGTTGAGTTTGTTGTTGAATTTGTTGGTGTTTTTTATTATTGAGGTTGTTGAATTTATTGGGATTTTTCAAAGTTGACGTTGTTGTTGAATTTTTTGGTGTTTTTAATTGTTGAGGTTTTTGTTGAATTTGTTGCTGTTTTTGAATGTTGAGGTTGTTGATGAATTTTTTGGTGTTTTTCATTGTTGAGGTTGTTGTTGAATTTGTTGGTGTTTTTGAATGTTGCGGTTGTTGTTGAATTGTTTGATGTTTTTCATTGTTGAGGTTGTTGTTAACTTTGTTGGTGATTTTCAATATTGAGGTTGTTGTTGAATTTGTTGTTGTTATCAATTTATATTTTGTTGAACCTTTTTGTATTTTTGATAGTTGAGGTTGTTGTTGAATTTGTTGGTGTTTTTCAATGTTGAGGTTGTTGAATTTGTTTGTGTATTTCAAAGCTGAGTTTGTTTTTGAATTTGTTGGTGTTATTCATTGTTGAGGTTTTTGTTGAATTTGTTGGTGATTTTCATTGTTGATGTTGTTGTTGACTTTGTTGGTGATTTTCAATGTTGAGGTTGTTGAATTTGTTTGTGTTTTTCAAAGCTGAGTTTGTTGTTGAATTTGTTGGTGTTTTTCATTGTTGAGGTTGTTGTTGACTTTGTTGGTGATTTTCAATGTTGAGGTTGTGGTTGAATTTGTTGGTGTTTTTCAAAGTTGATGTTGTTGAAATTATTGGTGTTATCAATGGTTCTTTTAAATCTTTTTTGTATTTTTCAAAGTTGAGGTTGCAGTTGAAATTGTTGGTGTTTTGCAATGTTGAGGTTGTTGAATTTGTTGGTGTATTTCAATGTTTAGGTTGTTGTTGAATTTTTTGGTGTTTTTCATTGTTGAGGTTTTTGTTGAATTTGTTGGTGATTTTCATTGTTGAGGTTGTTGTTGAAATTTTTGGTGTTTTTCATTGTTGAGGTTTTTGTTGAATTTGTTAGCGTTTTTGAATGTTGAGGTTGTTGATGAATTTTTTGGTGTTTTTCATTGTCGATGATTTTGTTGAAATTGTTTGTGTTTTTCATTGTTGAGGTTGTTGTTGAATTTGTTAGTGATTTTCAATATTGAGGTTCTGGTTCAATTTGTTGTTGTTTTTCCATGTTGAAGTTTTTGAAATTGTTGGTGTTTTTCAAAGTTGAGGTTGTTGTTGAATTTGTTGGTGATTTTCAATGTTGAGGTTGTTGTTGCATTTTTTGATGTTTTTCATTGCTGAGGTTGTTGTCGAATTTGTTGGTGATTTTCAATGTTGAGGTTGTGGTTGAATTTGTTGGTGTTTTTCCATGTTGAGGTTTTTGGATTTTTTTGGTGTTCTTCATTGTTGAGGTTGTTGTTGAATTTTTTGTTGTTTTCGAATGTTGGGGTTGTTGATGCATTATTTGGTGTTTTTCATTGTTGAGGTTGTTGTTGAATTTGTTGGTGATTTTCAATGATGAGGTTGTTGTTGAGTTTTTAGGTGTTTTTCATTGTTGTGGTTTCTGTAGAATTTGTTGGTACTTTTGAATATTGAGGTTGTTGATGAATCTTTCGGTGATTTTCCTTGTTGAGGTTTTTGTTCAATTTGTTGGTGTTTTTCATTGTTGAGGTTGTTGTTGAATTTTTAGGTGTTTTTCATTGTTGTGGTTTCTGTTGAATTTGTTGGTGTTTTTGAACGTTGAGGTTGTTGATGAATCTTTCGGTGTTTTTCCTTGTTGAGGTTTTTGTTCAATTTGTTGGTGTTTTTCATTGTTGAGGTTGTTGTTGAATTTGTTGGTGATTTTCAATTTTGAGGTTGTGGTTGAATTTGTTGGTGTTTTTCCATGTTAAGGTTTTTGAATTTGTTGGTGTTTTTCAAAGTTGATGTTGTTGTTGAATTTGTTGGTGATTTTCAATGTTGAGTTTGTTGTTGAATTTTTTGGTGTTTTTCATTGTTGAGGTTGTTGTTGAATTTGTTGGTGTTTTTCCATGTTGAGGTTTTTGAATTTGTTGGTGTTTTTCAAAGTTGATGTTGTTGTTGAATTTGTTGGTGATTTTCAATGTTGAGTTTGTTGTTGAATTTTTTGGTGTTTTTCATTGTTGAGGTTGTTGCTGAAATTGTTGGAGTTTTTCAATGTTGAGGATGTTGTTGAATTGTTTGGTGATTTTCAATGTTGAGTTTGTTGTTGAATTTTTTTATTGTTTTTCATTGTTGAGGTTGTTGAATTTATTGGTATTTTTCAAGGTTGACATTGTTGTTGAATATTTTGGTCTTATTAATTGTTGAGGTTTTTGTTGAATTTGTTGCTGTTTTTGAATGTTGAGGTTGTTGATGCATTATTTGGTGCTTTTCATTGTTGAGGTTGTTGTTGAATTTGTTGGTGATTTTCAATGTTGTGGTTGTTGTTGAATTTTTAGGTGTTTATCATTGTTGAGTTTTCTGTTGAGTTTGTTGGTTTTTAGAATGTTGAGGTTGTTGATGAATCTTTCGGTGTTTTTACCTGTTGAGGTTTTTGTTCAATTTGTTGGTGTTTTTCATTGTTGAGGTTGTTGTTGAATTTGTTGGTGATTTTCAATGTTGAGGTTGTGGTTGAATTTGTTGGTGTTTTTCCATGTTGAGGTTTTTGGATTTGTTGGTGTTTTTCAAAGTTGATGTTGTTGTTGAATTTGTTGGTGATTTTCAATGTTGAGTTTGTTGTTGAATTTTTTGGTGTTTTTCATTGTTGAGGTTGTTGTTGAAATTGTTGTAGTTTTTCAATGTTGAGGTTGTTGTTGAATTTTTTGGTGATTTTCAATGTTGAGTTTGTTGTTGAATTTGTTGGTGTTTTTTATTATTGAGGTTGTTGAATTTATTGGTATTTTTCAAAGTTGACGTTGTTGTTGAATTTTTTGGTGTTTTTAATTGTTGAGGTTTTTGTTGAATTTGTTGCTGTTTTTGAATGTTGAGGTTGTTGATGAATTTTTTGGTGTTTTTCATTGTTGAGGTTGTTGTTGAATTTGTTGGTGTTTTTGAATGTTGCGGTTGTTGTTGAATTGTTTGATGTTTTTCATTGTTGAGGTTGTTGTTAACTTTGTTGGTGATTTTCAATATTGAGGTTGTTGTTGAATTTGTTGTTGTTATCAATTTATATTTTGTTGAACCTTTTTGTATTTTTGATAGTTGAGGTTGTTGTTGAATTTGTTGGTGTTTTTCAATGTTGAGGTTGTTGAATTTGTTTGTGTATTTCAAAGCTGAGTTTGTTTTTGAATTTGTTGGTGTTATTCATTGTTGAGGTTTTTGTTGAATTTGTTGGTGATTTTCATTGTTGATGTTGTTGTTGACTTTGTTGGTGATTTTCAATGTTGAGGTTGTTGAATTTGTTTGTGTTTTTCAAAGCTGAGTTTGTTGTTGAATTTGTTGGTGTTTTTCATTGTTGAGGTTGTTGTTGACTTTGTTGGTGATTTTCAATGTTGAGGTTGTGGTTGAATTTGTTGGTGTTTTTCAAAGTTGATGTTGTTGAAATTATTGGTGTTATCAATGGTTCTTTTAAATCTTTTTTGTATTTTTCAAAGTTGAGGTTGCAGTTGAAATTGTTGGTGTTTTGCAATGTTGAGGTTGTTGAATTTGTTGGTGTATTTCAATGTTTAGGTTGTTGTTGAATTTTTTGGTGTTTTTCATTGTTGAGGTTTTTGTTGAATTTGTTGGTGATTTTCATTGTTGAGGTTGTTGTTGAAATTTTTGGTGTTTTTCATTGTTGAGGTTTTTGTTGAATTTGTTAGCGTTTTTGAATGTTGAGGTTGTTGATGAATTTTTTGGTGTTTTTCATTGTCGATGATTTTGTTGAAATTGTTTGTGTTTTTCATTGTTGAGGTGGTTGTTGAATTTGTTAGTGATTTTCAATATTGAGGTTCTGGTTCAATTTGTTGTTGTTTTTCCATGTTGAAGTTTTTGAAATTGTTGGTGTTTTTCAAAGTTGAGGTTGTTGTTGAATTTGTTGGTGATTTTCAATGTTGAGGTTGTTGTTGCATTTTTTGATGTTTTTCATTGCTGAGGTTGTTGTCGAATTTGTTGGTGATTTTCAATGTTGAGGTTGTGGTTGAATTTGTTGGTGTTTTTCCATGTTGAGGTTTTTGGATTTTTTTGGTGTTCTTCATTGTTGAGGTTGTTGTTGAATTTTTTGTTGTTTTCGAATGTTGAGGTTGTTGATGCATTATTTGGTGTTTTTCATTGTTGAGGTTGTTGTTGAATTTGTTGGTGATTTTCAATGATGAGGTTGTTGTTGAGTTTTTAGGTGTTTTTCATTGTTGTGGTTTCTGTAGAATTTGTTGGTACTTTTGAATATTGAGGTTGTTGATGAATCTTTCGGTGATTTTCCTTGTTGAGGTTTTTGTTCAATTTGTTGGTGTTTTTCATTGTTGAGGTTGTTGTTGAATTTTTAGGTGTTTTTCATTGTTGTGGTTTCTGTTGAATTTGTTGGTGTTTTTGAACGTTGAGGTTGTTGATGAATCTTTCGGTGTTTTTCCTTGTTGAGGTTTTTGTTCAATTTGTTGGTGTTTTTCATTGTTGAGGTTGTTGTTGAATTTGTTGGTGATTTTCAATTTTGAGGTTGTGGTTGAATTTGTTGGTGTTTTTCCATGTTAAGGTTTTTGAATTTGTTGGTGTTTTTCAAAGTTGATGTTGTTGTTGAATTTGTTGGTGATTTTCAATGTTGAGTTTGTTGTTGAATTTTTTGGTGTTTTTCATTGTTGAGGTTGTTGTTGAAATTGTTGGAGTTGTTCAGTGTTGAGGTTGTTGTGGATTTTTTTGGTGATTTTCAATGTTGAGTTTATTGTTGATATTGTTGGTGTTGTTCATTGTTGAGGTTGTTGAATTTGTTGGTATTTTTCAAAGTTGACGTTTTTCAATTTGTTGGTGTTTTTAATTGTTGAGGTTTTATTGAATTTGTTGGTGTTTTTGAATGTTGAGGTTGTTGTTGAATTTTTTGGTGTTTTTCATTGTTGAGGTTGTTGTTGAATTTGTTGGTGTTTTTGAATGTTGAGGTTGGTGTTGAATTGTTTGGTGTTTTTCATTGTTGAGGTTGTTGTTAAATTTGTTGATGATTTTCAATATTGAGGTTGTTGTTGAATTTGTTGTTGTTATCAATTTTTATTTTGTTGAACCTTTTGTATCTTTGAAAGTTGAGGGTGTAGTTGAATTTGTTGGTGTTTTTCAATGTTGAGGTTGTTGAAGTTGTTTGTGTTTTTCAAAGCTGAGTTTGTTGTTGAATTTGTTGGTGTTTTTCATTGTTGAGGTTTTTGTTGAAATTGTTGGTGTTTTTCATTGTTGAGGTTGTTGTTGAATTTGTTGGTGATTTTCAATGTTGAGGTTGTGGTTGAATTTGTTGATGTTTTTCCATGTTGAGGTTTTTGAATTTGTTGGTGTTTTTCCAAGTTGAGGTTGTTGAAATTATTGGTGTTATCAATGGTTTTTTAAAATCTTTTTTGTATTATTCAAAGTTGAGGTTGCAGTTGAAATTGTTGGTGTTTTGCAATGTTGAGGTTGTTGAATTTGTTGGTGTTTTTCAAAGTTGAGGTTGTTGTTGAATTTTTTGGTGTTTTTCATTGTTGAGGTTTTTGTTGAAGTTGTTGGTGATTTTCAATGTTGAGGTTGTTGTTGAATTTTTTGGTGTTTTTCATTGTTGAGGTTTTTGTTAAATTCGTTCGCGTTTTTGAATGTTGAGGTTGTTGATGAATTTTTTGGTGTTTTTCATTGCTGAGGTTTTTGTTGAAATTGTTTGTGTTTTACATTGTTGAGGTTGTTGTTGAATTCGTTGGTGATTATCAATATTGAGGTTCTGGTTGAATTTGTTGGTGTTTTTCCATGTTGAGGTTTTTGAATTTGTTGGTGTTTTTCATAGTTGAGGTTGTTGTTGAATTTGTTGGTGATTTTCAATGTTGAGGTTGTTGTTGAATTTTTTGATGTTTTTATTGCTGAGGTTGTTGTTGAATTTGTTGGTGATTTTCAATGTTGAGGTTGTTGAATTCATTGATGTTATGAATGGTTTTTTTTGATCATTTTTCTATTTTTCAAAGTTGAGGTTGCAGTTGAAATTGTTGGTGTTTTTCAATGTTGAGGTTGTTGAAGTTGTTGGTGTTGTTGAAAGTTGAGGTTGTTGTTGAATTTTTCGGTGTTTTTCATTGTTGAGGTTTTTGTTGAATTTATTGTTGTTTTTGAATGTTGAGGTTGTTGATGCATTATTTGGTATTTTTCATTGTTGAGGTTGTTGTTGAATTTGTTGGTGATTTTCAATGATGATGTTGTTGTTGAGTTTTTATGTGTTTTTCATTGTTGTGGTATCTGTTGAATTTGTTGGTACTTTTGAATGTTGAGGTTGTTGATGAATCTTTCGGTGATTTTCCCTGTTGAGGTTTTTGTTCAATTTGTTGGTGTTTTTCATTGTTGAGGTTGTTGTTGAATTTGTTGGTGATTTTCAATGTTGAGGTTGTGGTTGAATTTGTTGGTGTTTTTCCATGTTGAGGTTTTTGAATTTGTTGGTGTTTTTCAAAGTTGATGTTGTTGTTGAATTTGTTGGTGATTTTCAATGTTGAGTTTGTCGTTGAATTTTTTGGTTTTTTTCATTGTTGATGTTGTTGTTGAATTTGTTGGTGTTTTTCATTGTTGAGGTTGTTGAATTTATTGGTATTTTTCAAAGTTGACGTTGTTGTTGAATATTTTGGTGTTATTAATTGTTGAGGTTTTTGTTGAATTTGTTGCTGTTTTTGAATGTTGAGGTTGTTGATGAATTTTTTGGTGTTTTTCATTGTTGAGGTTGTTGTTGAATTTGTTGGTTGTTTTGAATGTTGAAGTTGTTGTTGAATTGTTTGATGTTTTTCATTGTTGAGGTTGTTGTTAAATTTGTTGGTGATTTTCAATATTGAGGTTGTTGTTGAACTTGTTGTTGTTATGAATTTTTATTTTGTTGAACCGTTTTGTATTTTTGAAAGTTGAGGTTGTTGTTGAATTTGTTGGTGTTTTTCCATGTTGAGGTTGTTGAATTTGCTTGTGTTTTTCAAAGCTGAGTTTGTTGTTGAATTTGTTGGTGTTTTTCATTGTTGAGGTTTTTGTTGAATTTGTTGGTGTTTTTCATTGTTAATGTTGTTGTTTACTTTGTTGGTGATTTTCAATGTTGAGGTTGTGGATGTATTTGTTGGTGTTTTTCAAAGTTGATGTTGTTGAAATTATTGGTGTTATCAATGGTTTTTTAAAATCTTTTTTGTATTTTTCAAAGTTGAGGTTGCAGTTGAAATTGTTGGTGTTTTGCAATGTTGAGGTTTTTGAATTTGTTGGTGTTTTTCAAAGTTGAGGTTGTTGTTGAATTTTTCGGTGTTTTTCGTTGTTGAGGTTTTTGTTGAATATTTTGTTGTTTTTGAATGTTGAGGTTCTTGATGCATTATTTGGTATTTTTCATTGTTGAGGTTGTTGTTGAATTTGTTGGTGATTTTCAATGATGAGGTTGTTGTTGAGTTTTTATGTGTTTTTCATTGTTGTGGTTTCTGTTGAATTTGTTGGTACTTTTGAATGTTGAGGTTGTTGATGAATCTTACGGTGATTTTCCTTGTTGAGGTTTTTGTTCAATTTGTTGGTGTTTTTCATTGTTGAGGTTGTTGTTGAATTTGTTGGTGATTTTCAATGTTGAGGTTGTGGTTGAATTTGTTGGTGTTTTTCCATGTTGAGGTTTTTGAATTTGTTGGTGTTTTTCAAAGTTGATGTTGTTGTTGAATTTGTTGGTGATTTTCAATGTTGAGTTTGTTGTTGAATTTTTTAGTGTTTTTCATTGTTGAGGTTGTTGCTGAAATTGTTGGAGTTTTTCAATGTTGAGGTTGTTGTTGAATTTTTTGGTGATTTTCAATGTTGAGGTTGTTGTTGAATTTGTTGGTGTTTTTCATTGTTGAGGTTGTTGAATTTATTGGTATTTTTCAAGGTTGACGTTGTTGTTGAATATTTTGGTGTTATTAATTGTTGAGGTTTTTGTTGAATTTGTTGCTGTTTTTGAATGTTGAGGTTGTTGATGAATTTTTTGGTGTTTTTCATTGTTGAGGATGTTGTTGAATTTGTTGGTGTTTTTGAATGTTAAGGTTGTTGTTGAATTGTTTGATGTTTTTCATTGTTGAGGTTGTTGTTAAATTTGTTGGTGATTTTCAATATTGAGGTTGTTGTTGAATTTGTTGTTGTTATGAATTTTTATTTTGTTGAACCTTTTTGTATTTTTGGAAGTTGAGGTTGTTGTTGAATTTGTTGGTGTTTTTCCATGTTGAGGTTGTTGAATTTGTTTGTGTTTTTCAAAGCTGAGTTTGTTGTTGAATTTGTTGGTGTTTTTCATTGTTGAGGTTGTTGTTGACTTTGTTGGTGATTTTCAATGTTGAGGTTGTGGTTGAATTTGTTGGTGTTTTTCAAAGTTGATGTTGTTGAAATTATTGGTGTTATCAATGGTTTTTTTTAAAATCTTTTTTGTATTTTTCAAAGTTGAGGTTGCAGTTGAAATTGTTGGTGTTTTGCAATGTTGAGGTTGTTGAATTTGTTGGTGTTTTTCAAAGTTTAGGTTGTTGTTGAATTTTTTGGTGTTTTTCATTGTTGAGGTTTTTGTTGAATTTGTTGGTGATTTTCAATGTTGAGGTTGTTGTTGAATTTTTTGGTGTTTTTCATTGTTGAGGTTTTTGTTGAATTTGTTAGCGTTTTTGAATGTTGAGGTTGTTGATGAATTTTTTGGTGTTTTTCATTGTCGAGGATTTTGTTGAAATTGTTTGTGTTTTTCATTGTTGAGGTTGTTGTTGAATTTGTTAGTGATTTTCAATATTGAGGTTCTGGTTCAATTTGTTGTTGTTTTTCCATGTTGAAGTTTTTGAAATTGTTGGTGTTTTTCAAAGTTGAGGTTGTTGTTGAATTTGTTGGTGATTTTCAATGTTGAGGTTTTTGTTGCATTTTTTATGTTTTTCATTGCTGAGGTTGTTGTTGAATTTGTTGGTGATTTTCAATGTTGAGGTTGTTGAATTCATTGGTGTTATCAATGGTTTTTTTTGATCATTTTTCTATTTTTCAAAGTTGAGGTTGCAGTTGAAATTGTTGGTGTTTTTCAATGTTGAGGTTGTTGAAGTTGTTGGTGTTGTTGAAAGTTGAGGTTGTTGTTGAATTTTTCGGTGTTTTTCATTGTTGAGGTTTTTGTTGAATTTATTGTTGTTTTTGAATGTCGAGGTTGTTGATGCATTATTTGGTATTTTTCATTGTTGAGGTTGTTGTTGAATTTGTTGGTGATTTTCAATGATGATGTTGTTGTTGAGTTTTTATGTGTTTTTCATTGTTGTGGTATCTGTTGAATTTGTTGGTACTTTTGAATGTTGAGGTTGTTGATGAATCTTTCGGTGATTTTCCCTGTTGAGGTTTTTGTTCAATTTGTTGGTGTTTTTCATTGTTGAGGTTGTTGTTGAATTTGTTGGTGATTTTCAATGTTGAGGTTGTGGTTGAATTTGTTGGTGTTTTTCCATGTTGAGGTTTTTGAATTTGTTGGTGTTTTTCAAAGTTGATGTTGTTGTTGAATTTGTTGGTGATTTTCAATGTTGAGTTTGTCGTTGAATTTTTTGGTTTTTTTCATTGTTGATGTTGTTGTTGAATTTGTTGGTGTTTTTCATTGTTGAGGTTGTTGAATTTATTGGTATTTTTCAAAGTTGACGTTGTTGTTGAATATTTTGGTGTTATTAATTGTTGAGGTTTTTGTTGAATTTGTTGCTGTTTTTGAATGTTGAGGTTGTTGATGAATTTTTTGGTGTTTTTCATTGTTGAGGTTGTTGTTGAATTTGTTGGTTGTTTTGAATGTTGAAGTTGTTGTTGAATTGTTTGATGTTTTTCATTGTTGAGGTTGTTGTTAAATTTGTTGGTGATTTTCAATATTGAGGTTGTTGTTGAACTTGTTGTTGTTATGAATTTTTATTTTGTTGAACCGTTTTGTATTTTTGAAAGTTGAGGTTGTTGTTGAATTTGTTGGTGTTTATTCAATGTTGAGGTTGTTGAATTTGCTTGTGTTTTTCAAAGCTGAGTTTGTTGTTGAATTTGTTGGTGTTTTTCATTGTTGAGGTTTTTGTTGAATTTGTTGGTGTTTTTCATTGTTAATGTTGTTGTTGAATTTGTTGGTGATTTTCAATGTTGAGGTTGTGGATGTATTTGTTGGTGTTTTTCAAAGTTGATGTTGTTGAAATTATTGGTGTTATCAATGGTTTTTTAAAATCTTTTTTGTATTTTTCAAAGTTGAGGTTGCAGTTGAAATTGTTGGTGTTTTGCAATGTTGAGGTTTTTGAATTTGTTGGTGTTTTTCAAAGTTGAGGTTGTTGTTGAATTTTTCGGTGTTTTTCGTTGTTGAGGTTTTTGTTGAATATTTTGTTGTTTTTGAATGTTGAGGTTCTTGATGCATTATTTGGTATTTTTCATTGTTGAGGTTGTTGTTGAATTTGTTGGTGATTTTCAATGATGAGGTTGTTGTTGAGTTTTTATGTGTTTTTCATTGTTGTGGTTTCTGTTGAATTTGTTGGTACTTTTGAATGTTGAGGTTGTTGATGAATCTTACGGTGATTTTCCTTGTTGAGGTTTTTGTTCAATTTGTTGGTGTTTTTCATTGTTGAGGTTGTTGTTGAATTTGTTGGTGATTTTCAATGTTGAGGTTGTGGTTGAATTTGTTGGTGTTTTTCCATGTTGAGGTTTTTGAATTTGTTGGTGTTTTTCAAAGTTGATGTTGTTGTTGAATTTGTTGGTGATTTTCAATGTTGAGTTTGTTGTTGAATTTTTTAGTGTTTTTCATTGTTGAGGTTGTTGCTGAAATTGTTGGAGTTTTTCAATGTTGAGGTTGTTGTTGAATTTTTTGGTGATTTTCAATGTTGAGGTTGTTGTTGAATTTGTTGGTGTTTTTCATTGTTGAGGTTGTTGAATTTATTGGTATTTTTCAAGGTTGACGTTGTTGTTGAATATTTTGGTGTTATTAATTGTTGAGGTTTTTGTTGAATTTGTTGCTGTTTTTGAATGTTGAGGTTGTTGATGAATTTTTTGGTGTTTTTCATTGTTGAGGATGTTGTTGAATTTGTTGGTGTTTTTGAATGTTAAGGTTGTTGTTGAATTGTTTGATGTTTTTCATTGTTGAGGTTGTTGTTAAATTTGTTGGTGATTTTCAATATTGAGGTTGTTGTTGAATTTGTTGTTGTTATGAATTTTTATTTTGTTGAACCTTTTTGTATTTTTGAAAGTTGAGGTTGTTGTTGAATTTGTTGGTGTTTTTCCATGTTGAGGTTGTTGAATTTGTTTGTGTTTTTCAAAGCTGAGTTTGTTGTTGAATTTGTTGGTGTTTTTCATTGTTGAGGTTGTTGTTGACTTTGTTGGTGATTTTCAATGTTGAGGTTGTGGTTGAATTTGTTGGTGTTTTTCAAAGTTGATGTTGTTGAAATTATTGGTGATATCAATGGTTTTTTTAAAAATCTTTTTTGTATTTTTCAAAGTTGAGGTTGCAGTTGAAATTGTTGGTGTTTTGCAATGTTGAGTTTGTTGAATTTGTTGGTGTTTTTCAAAGTTTAGGCTGTTGTTGAATTTTTTGGTGTTTTTCATTGTTGAGGTTTTTGTTGAATTTGTTGGTGATTTTCAATGTTGAGGTTGTTGTTGAATTTTTTGGTGTTTTTCATTGTTGAGGTTTTTGTTGAATTTGTTAGCGTTTTTGAATGTTGAGGTTGTTGATGAATTTTTTGGTGTTTTTCATTGTCGAGGATTTTGTTGAAATTGTTTGTGTTTTTCATTGTTGAGGTTGTTGTTGAATTTGTTAGTGATTTTCAATATTGAGGTTCTGGTTCAATTTGTTGTTGTTTTTCCATGTTGAAGTTTTTGAAATTGTTGGTGATTTCCAAAGTTGAGGTTGTTGTTGAATTTGTTGGTGATTTTCAATGTTGAGGTTGTTGTTGCATTTTTTATGTTTTTCATTGCTGAGGTTGTTGTTGAATTTGTTAGTGATTTTCAATGTTGAGGTTGTTGAATTCATTGGTGTTATCAATGGTTTTTTTTGATCATTTTTCTATGTTTCAAAGTTGAGGTTGCAGTTGAAATTGTTGGTGTTTTTCAATGTTGAGGTTGTTGAAGTTGTTGGTGTTGTTGAAAGTTGAGGTTGTTGTTGAATTTTTCGGTGTTTTTCTTTGTTGAGGTTTTTGTTGAATTTTTTGTTGTTTTTGAATGTTGAGGTTGTTGATGCATTATTTGGTGCTTTTCATTGTTGAGGTTGTTGTTGAATTTGTTGGTGATTTTCAATGTTGTGGTTGTTGTTGAATTTTTAGGTGTTTATCATTGTTGAGGTTTCTGTTGAGTTTGTTGGTTTTTTGAATGTTGAGGTTGTTGATGAATCTTTCGGTGTTTTTCCTTGTTGAGGTTTTTGTTCAATTTGTTGGTGTTTTTCATTGTTGAGGTTGTTGTTGAATTTGTTGGTGATTTTCAATGTTGAGGTTGTGGTTGAATTTGTTGGTGTTTTTCCATGTTGAGGTTTTTGGATTTGTTGGTGTTTTTCAAAGTTGATGTTGTTGTTGAATTTGTTGGTGATTTTCAATGTTGAGTTTGTTGTTGAATTTTTTGGTGTTTTTCATTGTTGAGGTTGTTGTTGAAATTGTTGTAGTTTTTCAATGTTGAGGTTGTTGTTGAATTTTTTGGTGATTTTCAATGTTGAGTTTGTTGTTGAATTTGTTGGTGTTTTTTATTATTGAGGTTGTTGAATTTATTGGTATTTTTCAAAGTTGACGTTGTTGTTGAATTTTTTGGTGTTTTTAATTGTTGAGGTTTCTGTTGAATTTGTTGCTGTTTTTGAATGTTGACGTTGTTGATGAATTTTTTGGTGTTTTTCATTGTTGAGGTTGTTGTTGAATTTGTTGGTGTTTTTGAATGTTGCGGTTGTTGTTGAATTGTTTGATGTTTTTCATTGTTGAGGTTGTTGTTAACTTTGTTGGTGATTTTCAATATTGAGGTTGTTGTTGAATTTGTTGTTGTTATCAATTTATATTTTTTTGAACCTTTTTGTATTTTTGATAGTTGAGGTTGTTGTTGAATTTGTTGGTGTTTTTCAATGTTGAGGTTGTTGAATATGTTTGTGTTTTTCAAAGCTGAGTTTGTTTTTGAATTTGTTGGTGTTATTCATTGTTGAGGTTTTTGTTGAATTTGTTGGTGATTTTCATTGTTGATGTTGTTGTTGACTTTGTTGGTGATTTTCAATGTTGAGGTTGTTGAATTTGTTTGTGTTTTTCAAAGCTGAGTTTGTTGTTGAATTTGTTGGTGTTTTTCATTGTTGAGGTTGTTGTTGACTTTGTTGGTGATTTTCAATGTTGAGGTTGTGGTTGAATTTGTTGGTGTTTTTCAAAGTTGATGTTGTTGAAATTATTGGTGTTATCAATGGTTCTTTTAAATCTTTTTTGTATTTTTCAAAGTTGAGGTTGCAGTTGAAATTGTTGGTGTTTTGCAATGTTGAGGTTGTTGAATTTGTTGGTGTATTTCAATGTTTAGGTTGTTGTTGAATTTTTTGGTGTTTTTCATTGTTGAGGTTTATTGTTGAATTTGTTGGTGATTTTCATTGTTGAGGTTGTTGTTGAATTTTTTGGTGTTTTTCATTGTTGAGGTTTTTGTTGAATTTGTTAGCGTTTTTGAATGTTGAGGTTGTTGATGCATTATTTGGTGCTTTTCATTGTTGAGGTTGTTGTTGAATTTGTTGGTGATTTTCAATGTTGTGGTTGTTGTTGAATTTTTAGGTGTTTATCATTGTTGAGGTTTCTGTTGAGTTTGTTGGTTTTTTGAATGTTGAGGTTGTTGATGAATCTTTCGGTGTTTTTCCTTGTTGAGGTTTTTGTTCAATTTGTTGGTGTTTTTCATTGTTGAGGTTGTTGTTGAATTTGTTGGTGATTTTCAATGTTGAGGTTGTGGTTGAATTTGTTGGTGTTTTTCCATGTTGAGGTTTTTGGATTTGTTGGTGTTTTTCAAAGTTGATGTTGTTGTTGAATTTGTTGGTGATTTTCAATGTTGAGTTTGTTGTTGAATTTTTTGGTGTTTTTCATTGTTGAGGTTGTTGTTGAAATTGTTGTAGTTTTTCAATGTTGAGGTTGTTGTTGAATTTTTTGGTGATTTTCAATGTTGAGTTTGTTGTTGAATTTGTTGGTGTTTTTTATTATTGAGGTTGTTGAATTTATTGGTATTTTTCAAAGTTGACGTTGTTGTTGAATTTTTTGGTGTTTTTAATTGTTGAGGTTTCTGTTGAATTTGTTGCTGTTTTTGAATGTTGACGTTGTTGATGAATTTTTTGGTGTTTTTCATTGTTGAGGTTGTTGTTGAATTTGTTGGTGTTTTTGAATGTTGCGGTTGTTGTTGAATTGTTTGATGTTTTTCATTGTTGAGGTTGTTGTTAACTTTGTTGGTGATTTTCAATATTGAGGTTGTTGTTGAATTTGTTGTTGTTATCAATTTATATTTTTTTGAACCTTTTTGTATTTTTGATAGTTGAGGTTGTTGTTGAATTTGTTGGTGTTTTTCAATGTTGAGGTTGTTGAATTTGTTTGTGTTTTTCAAAGCTGAGTTTGTTTTTGAATTTGTTGGTGTTATTCATTGTTGAGGTTTTTGTTGAATTTGTTGGTGATTTTCATTGTTGATGTTGTTGTTGACTTTGTTGGTGATTTTCAATGTTGAGGTTGTTGAATTTGTTTGTGTTTTTCAAAGCTGAGTTTGTTGTTGAATTTGTTGGTGTTTTTCATTGTTGAGGTTGTTGTTGACTTTGTTGGTGATTTTCAATGTTGAGGTTGTGGTTGAATTTGTTGGTGTTTTTCAAAGTTGATGTTGTTGAAATTATTGGTGTTATCAATGGTTCTTTTAAATCTTTTTTGTATTTTTCAAAGTTGAGGTTGCAGTTGAAATTGTTGGTGTTTTGCAATGTTGAGGTTGTTGAATTTGTTGGTGTATTTCAATGTTTAGGTTGTTGTTGAATTTTTTGGTGTTTTTCATTGTTGAGGTTTATTGTTGAATTTGTTGGTGATTTTCATTGTTGAGGTTGTTGTTGAATTTTTTGGTGTTTTTCATTGTTGAGGTTTTTGTTGAATTTGTTAGCGTTTTTGAATGTTGAGGTTGTTGATGAATTTTTTGGTGTTTTTCATTGTCGATGATTTTGTTGAAATTGTTTGTGTTTTTCATTGTTGAGGTTGTTGTTGAATTTGTTAGTGATTTTCAATATTGAGGTTCTGGTTCAATTTGTTGTTGTTTTTCCATGTTGAAGTTTTTGAAATTGTTGGTGTTTTTCAAAGTTGAGGTTGTTGTTGAATTTGTTGGTGATTTTCAATGTTGAGGTTGTTGTTGCATTTTTTGATGTTTTTCATTGCTGAGGTTGTTGTCGAATTTGTTGGTGATTTTCAAAGTTGATGTTGTTGAAATTATTGGTGTTATCAATGGTTTTTTTAAATCTTTTTTGTATTTTTCAAAGTTGAGATTCCAGTTGAAATTGTTGGTGTTTTGCAATGTTGAGGTTGTTGAATTTGTTGGTGTATTTCAATGTTTAGGTTGTTGTTGAATTTTTTGGTGTTTTTCATTGTTGAGGTTTATTGTTGAATTTGTTGGTGATTTTCATTGTTGAGGTTGTTGTTGAATTTTTTGGTGTTTTTCATTGTTGAGGTTTTTGTTGAATTTGTTAGCGTTTTTGAATGTTGAGGTTGTTGATGAATTTTTTGGTGTTTTTCATTGTCGATGATTTTGTTGAAATTGTTTGTGTTTTCATTGTTGAGGTTGTTGTTGAATTTGTTAGTGATTTTCAATATTGAGGTTCTGGTTCAATTTGTTGTTGTTTTTCCATGTTGAAGTTTTTGAAATTGTTGGTGTTTTTCAAAGTTGAGGTTGTTGTTGAATTTGTTGGTGATTTTCAATGTTGAGGTTGTTGTTGCATTTTTTGATGTTTTTCATTGCTGAGGTTGTTGTCGAATTTGTTGGTGATTTTCAATGTTGAGGTTGTGGTTGAATTTGTTGGTGTTTTTCCATGTTGAGGTTTTTGGATTTTTTGGTGTTTTTCATTGTTGAGGTTGTTGTTGAATTTTTTGTTGTTTTTGAATGTTGAGGTTGTTGATGCATTATTTGGTCTTTTTCATTGTTGAGGTTGTTGTTGAATTTGTTGGTGATTTTCAATGATGAGGTTGTTGTTGAGTTTTTAGGTGTTTTTCATTGTTGTGGTTTCTGTAGAATTTGTTGGTACTTTTGAATATTGAGGATGTTGATGAATCTTTCGGTGATTTTCCTTGTTGAGGTTTTTGTTCAATTTGTTGGTGTTTTTCATTGTTGAGGTTGTTGTTGAATTTGTTGGTGATTTTCAATGTTGAGGTTGTGGTTGAATTTGTTGGTGTTTTTCCATGTTGAGGTTTTTGAATTTGTTGGTGTTTTTCAAAGTTGATGTTGTTGTTGAATTTGTTGGTGATTTTCAATGTTGAGTTTGTTGTTGAATTTTTTGGTGTTTTTCATTGTTGAGGTTGTTGCTGAAATTGTTGGAGTTTTTCAATGTTGAGGATGTTGTTGAATTGTTTGGTGATTTTCAATGTTGAGTTGGTTGTTGAATTTTTTTATTGTTTTTCATTGTTGAGGTTGTTGAATTTATTGGTATTTTTCAAGGTTGACATTGTTGTTGAATATTTTGGTCTTATTAATTGTTGAGGTTTTTGTTGAATTTGTTGCTGTTTTTGAATGTTGAGGTTGTTGATGCATTATTTGGTGCTTTTCATTGTTGAGGTTGTTGTTGAATTTGTTGGTGATTTTCAATGTTGTGGTTGTTGTTGAATTTTTAGGTGTTTATCATTGTTGAGGTTTCTGTTGAGTTTGTTGGTTTTTTGAATGTTGAGGTTGTTGATGAATCTTTCGGTGTTTTTCCTTGTTGAGGTTTTTGTTCAATTTGTTGGTGTTTTTCATTGTTGAGGTTGTTGTTGAATTTGTTGGTGATTTTCAATGTTGAGGTTGTGGTTGAATTTGTTGGTGTTTTTCCATGTTGAGGTTTTTGGATTTGTTGGTGTTTTTCAAAGTTGATGTTGTTGTTGAATTTGTTGGTGATTTTCAATGTTGAGTTTGTTGTTGAATTTTTTGGTGTTTTTTATTATTGAGGTTGTTGAATTTATTGGTATTTTTCAAAGTTGACGTTGTTGTTGAATTTTTTGGTGTTTTTAATTGTTGAGGTTTTTGTTGAATTTGTTGCTGTTTTTGAATGTTGAGGTTGTTGATTAATTTTTTGGTGTTTTTCATTGTTGCGGTTGTTGTTGAATTTGTTGGTGTTTTTGAATGTTGCGGTTGTTGTTGAATTGTTTGATGTTTTTCATTGTTGAGGTTGTTGTTAACTTTGTTGGTGATTTTCAATATTGAGGTTGTTGTTGAATTTGTTGTTGTTATCAATTTATATTTTGTTGAACCTTTTTGTATTTTTGATAGTTGAGGTTGTTGTTGAATTTGTTGGTGTTTTTCAATGTTGAGGTTGTTGAATTTGTTTGTGTTTTTCAAAGCTGAGTTTGTTTTTGAATTTGTTGGTGTTATTCATTGTTGAGGTTGTTGTTGAATTTGTTGGTGATTTTCATTGTTGATGTTGTTGTTGACTTTGTTGGTGATTTTCAATGTTGAGGTTGTTGTATTTGTTTGTGTTTTTCAAAGCTGAGTTTGTTGTTGAATTTGTTGGTGTTTTTCATTGTTGAGGTTGTTGTTGACTTTGTTGGAGATTTTCAATGTTGAGGTTGTGGTTGAATTTGTTGGTGTTTTTCAAAGTTGATGTTGTTGAAATTATTGGTGTTATCAATGGTTCTTTTAAATCTTTTTTGTATTTTTCAAAGTTGAGGTTGCAGTTGAAATTGTTGGTGTTTTGCAATGTTGATGTTGTTGAATTTGTTGGTGTATTTCAATGTTTAGGTTGTTGTTGAATTTTTTGGTGTTTTTCATTGTTGAGGTTTATTGTTGAATTTGTTGGTGATTTTCATTGTTGAGGTTGTTGTTGAAATTTTTGGTGTTTTTCATTGTTGAGGTTTTTGTTGAATTTGTTAGCGTTTTTGAATGTTGAGGTTGTTGATGAATTTTTTGGTGTTTTTCATTGTCGATGATTTTGTTGAAATTGTTGGTGTTTTTCAAAGTTGAGGTTGTTGTTGAATTTGTTGGTGATTTTCAATGTTGAGGTTGTTGTTGCATTTTTTGATGTTTTTCATTGCTGAGGTTGTTGTCGAATTTGTTGGTGATTTTCAATGTTGAGGTTGTGGTTGAATTTGTTGGTGTTTTTCCATGTTGAGGTTTTTGGATTTTTTGGTGTTTTTCATTGTTGAGGTTGTTGTTGAATTTTTTGTTGTTTTTGAATGTTGAGGTTGTTGATGCATTATTTGGTGTTTTTCATTGTTGAGGTTGTTGTTGAATTTGTTGGTGATTTTCAATGATGAGGTTGTTGTTGAGTTTTTAGGTGTTTTTCATTGTTGTGGTTTCTGTAGAATTTGTTGGTACTTTTGAATATTGAGGTTGTTGATGAATCTTTCGGTGATTTTCCTTGTTGAGGTTTTTGTTCAATTTGTTGGTGTTTTTCATTGTTGAGGTTGTTGTTGAATTTGTTGGTGATTTTCAATGTTGAGGTTGTGGTTGAATTTGTTGGTGTTTTTCCATGTTGAGGTTTTTGAATTTGTTGGTGTTTTTCAAAGTTGATGTTGTTGTTGAATTTGTTGGTGATTTTCAATGTTGAGTTTGTTGTTGAATTTTTTGGTGTTTTTCATTGTTGAGGTTGTTGCTGAAATTGTTGGAGTTTTTCAATGTTGAGGATGTTGTTGAATTTTTTGGTGATTTTCAATGTTGAATTTGTTGTTGAATTTTTTTATTGTTTTTCATTGTTGAGGTTGTTGAATTTATTGGTATTTTTCAAGGTTGACGTTGTTGTTGAATATTTTGGTGTTATTAATTGTTGAGGTTTTTGTTGAATTTGTTGCTGTTTTTGAATGTTGAGGTGGTTGATGAATTTTTTGGTGTTTTTCATTGTTGAGGTTGTTGTTTAAATTTGTTGGTGCTTTTGAATGTTGAGGTTGTTGTTGAATTGTTTGATGTTTTTCTTTGTTGAGGTTGTTGCTAAATTTGTTGGTGATTTTCAATATTGAGGTTGTTGTTGAATTTGTTGTTGTTATGAATTTTTATTTTGTTGAACCTTTTTGTATTTTTGAAAGTTGAGGTTGTTGTTGAATTTGTTGGTGTTTTTCAATGTTGAGGTTGTTGAATTTGTTTGTGTTTTTCAAAGCTGAGTTTGTTGTTGAATTTGTTGGTGTTTTTCATTGTTGAGGTTTTTGTTGTATTTGTTGGTGTTTTTCATTGTTGAGGTTGTTGTTTACTTTGTTGGTGATTTTCAATGTTGAGGTGTGGTTGAATTTGTTGGTGTTTTTCAAAGTTGATGTTGTTGAAATTATTGGTGTTATCAATGGTTTTTTTAAATCTTTTTTGTATTTTTCAAAGTTGAGGTTCCAGTTGAAATTGTTGGTGTTTTGCAATGTTGAGGTTGTTGAATTTGTTGGTGTTTTTCAAAGTTGAGGTTGTTGTTGCATTTTTTGGTGTTTTTCATTGTTGATGTTTTTGTTGAATTGGTTGGTGATTTTCAATGTTGAGGTTGTTGTTGATTTTTTTGGTGTTTTTCATTGTTGAGGTTTTTGTTGAATTTGTTAGCGTTTTTGAATGTTGAGGTTGTTGATGAATTTTTTGGTGTTTTTCATCGTCGAGGATTTTGTTGAAATTGTTTGTGTTTTTCATTGTTGAGGTTGTTGTTGCATTTGTTAGTGATTTTCAATATTGAGGTTCTGGTTCAATTTGTTGTTGTTTTTCCATGTTGAGGTTTTTGAAATTGTTGGTGTTTTTCAAAGTTGAGGTTGTTGTTGAATTTGTTGGTGATTTTCAATGTTGAGGTTGTTGTTGCATTTTTTGATGTTTTTCATTGCTGAGGTTGTTGTTGAATTTGTTGGTGATTTTCAATGTTGAGGTTGTTGAATTCATTGGTATTATCAATGGTTTTTTTTGATCATTTTTCTATGTTTCAAAGTTGAGGTTGCAGTTGAAATTGTTGGTGTTTTTCAATGTTGAGGTTGTTGAAGTTGTTGGTGTTGTTGAAAGTTGAGGTTGTTGTTGAATTTTTCGGTGTTTTTCATTGTCGAGGTTTTTGTTGAATTTTTTGTTGTTTTTGTATGTTGAGGTTGTTGATGCATTATTTGGTGTTTTTCATTGCTGAGGTTGTTGTTGAATTTGTTGGTGATTTTCAATGTTGTGGTTGTTGTTGAATTTTTAGGTGTTTTTCATTGTTGAGGTTTCTGTTGAGTTTGTTGGTTTTTTTGAATGTAGAGGTTGTTGATGAATCTTTCGGTGTTTTTCATTGTTGAGGTTTTTGTTGAATTTGTTGGTGTTTTTCATGGTTGAGGTTGATGTTGAATTTGTTGGTGATTTTGAATGTTGAGGTTGTTGAATTCATTGGTGTTATCAATGGTTCTTTTTGATCATTTTTGTATTTATCAAAGTTGAGCTTGCAGTTGAATTTGTTGGTGTTTTTCAATGATGAGGTTGTTGAAGTTGTTGGTGTTTTTCAAAGTTGAGGTTGTTGTTGAATTTTTTGGTGTTTTTCATTGTTGAGGTTTTTGTTGAATTTTTTGTTGTTTTTGAATGTTGAGTTTGTTGATGCATTATTTGGTGCTTTTCATTGTTGAGGTTTTTGTTGAATTTTTTGGTGATTTTCAATGTTGAGGTTGTTGTTGAATTTTTAGGTGTTTTTCATTGTTGTGGTTTCTGTTGAATTTGTTGGTGTTTTTGAATGTTGAGGTTGTTGATGACTCTTTCAGTGTTTTTCCTTGTTGAGGTTTTTGTTGAATTTGTTGGTGTTTTTCATTGTTGAGGTTGTTGTTGAATTTGTTGGTGATTTTCAATGTTGAGGTTGTGGTTGAATTTGTTGGTGTTTTTCCATGTTGAGGTTTTTGAATTTGTTGGTGTTTTTCAAAGTTGATGTTGTTGTTGAATTTGTTGGTCATTTTCAATGTTGATTTTGTTGTTGAATTTTTCGGTGTTTTTCATTGTTGAGGTTTTTGTTGAATTTTTTGTTGTTTTTGAATGTTGAAGTTGTTGATGCATTATTTGATGTTTTTCATTGTTTTGGTTTTTGTTGAATTTGTTGGTTTTTTTCATTATTGAGGTTGTTGAATTTATTGGCATTTTTCAAAGTTCACGTTGTTGTTGAATTCTTTGGTGTTTTTAATTGTTGAGGTTTTTGTTGAATTTGTTGCTGTTTTTGAAGGTTGAGGTTGTTGATTAATTTTTTGGTGTTTTTCATTGATGAGGTTGTTGTTGAATTTGTTGGTGTTTTTGAATGTTGAGGTTGTTGTTGAATTGTTTGATATTTTTCATTGTTGAGGTTGTTGTTAAATTTGTTGGTGATTTTCAATATTGAGGTTGTTGTTGAATTTGTTGTTGTTATGAAATTTTATTTTGTTGAACCTTTTTGTATTTTTGAAAATGAAGGTTGTTGTTGAATTTGTTGGTGTTTTTCAATGTTGAGGTTGTTGAATTTGTTTGTGTTTTTCAAAGTGGAGTTTGTTGTTGAATTTTTTGGTGTTTTTCATTGTTGAGATTTTTGTTGAATATGTTGGTGTTTTACATTGTTGAGGTTGTTGTTGACTTTGTTGGTGATTTTCAATGTTGAGGTTGCTGTTGAATTTTTTGGTGTTTTTCATTGTTGAGGTTTTGTTGAATTTGTTAGCCTTTTTGAAAATTGAGGTTGTTGATGAATTTTTTGGTGTTTTTCATTGATGAGGTTTTTGTTGAAATTGTTTGTGTTTTTCATTGTTGAGGTTGTTGTTGAATTAGTTGGTGATTTTCAATATTGAGGTTCTGGTTCAATTTGTTGTTGTTTTTCCATGTTGAGGTTTTTGAATTTGTTGGTGTTTTTCAAAGTTGAGGTTGTTGTTGAATTTGTTGTTGATTTTCAATGTTGAGGTTGTTGTTGCATTTTTTGATTTCTTTCATTGCTGAGGTTGTTGTTGAATTTGTTGGTGATTTTCAATGTCGAGGTTGTTGAATTTATTGGTGTCATCAATGGTTTTTTTTGACCATTTTTCTATTTTTCAAAGTTGAGGTTGCAGTTGAAATTGTTGGTGTTTTTCAATGTTGAGGTTGTTGAAGTTGTTGGTGTTGTTGGAAGTTGAGGTTGTTGTTGAATTTTTCGGTGTTTTTCATTGTTGAGGTTTTTGTTGAATTTTTTGTTGTTTTTGAATGTTGAGGTTGTTGATGCATTATTTGGTGTTTTTCATTGTTGAGGTTGTTGTTGAATTTGTTGGTGATTTTCAATGTTGTGGTTGTTGTTGAATTTTTAGTTGTTTTTCATTGTTGAGGTTTCTGTTGAGTTTGTTGGTTTTTTTGAATGTTGAGGTTGTTGATGAATCTTTCGGTGTTTTTCATTGTTGAGGTTTTTGTTGAATTTGTTGTTGTTTTTCCATGTTGAGGTTGTTGTTGAATTTGTTGGTGTTTTTCAAAGTTGAGGTTGTTGTTGAATTTGTTGGTAATTTTCAATGTTGAGGTTGTTGTTGCATTTTTTGATGTTTTTCATTGCTGAGGTTGTTGTTGAATTGGTTGTTGATTTTAAATTTTGAGGTTGTTGAATTCATTGGTGTTATCAATGGTTTGTTTTGATCATTTTTCTATTTTTCAAAGTTGAGGTTGCAGTTGAAATTGTTGGTGTTTTTCAATGTTGAGGTTGTTGAAGTTGTTGGTGTTGTTGAAAGTTGAGGTTGTTGTTGAATTTTTCGGTGTTTGTCATTGTTGAGGTTTTTGTTGAATTTTTTGTTGTTTTTGACTGTTGAGGTTGATGATGCATTATTTGGTGTTTTTCATTGTTGAGGTTGTTGTTGAATTTGTTGGTGATTTTCAATGTTGTGGTTGTTGTTGAATTTTTAGGTGTTTTTCATTGTTGAGGTTGCTGTTGAGCTTGTTGGTTTTTTTGAATGTTGAGGTTGTTGATGAATTTTTCGGTGTTTTTCATTGTTGAGGTGTTTGTTGAATTTGTTGGTGTTTTTCATTGTTGAGGTTGTTGTTGAATTTGTTGGTGATTTTCAATGTTGAGGTTGTTGAATTCATTGGTGTTATCAATGGTTTTTTTTGATCATTTTTGTATTTTTCAAAGTTGAGCTTGCAGTTGAATTTGTTGGTGTTTTTCAATGTTGAGGTTGTTGAAGTTGCTGGTGTTTTTCAAAGTTGAGGTTGTTGTTGAATTTTTCGGTGTTTTTCATTGTTGAGGTTGTTGTTGAATTTTTTGGTGTTTTTGAATGTTGAGGTTGTTGACGCATTATTTGGTGCTTTTCATTGTTGAGGTTTTTGTTGAATTTGTTGGTGACTTTCAATGTTGAGGTTGTTGTTGAATTTTTAGGTGTTTTTCATTGTTGTGGTTTCTGTTGAATTTGTTGGTGTTTTTGATTGTTGAGGTTGTTGATGAATCTTTCGGTGTTTTTCCTTGTTGAGGTTTTTGTTCAATTTGTTGGTGTTTTTCATTGTTGAGGTTGTTGTTGATTTGTTGGTGATTTTCAATGTTGAGGTTGTGGTTGAATTTGTTGGTGTTTTTCCATGTTGAGGTTTTTGAATTTGTTGGTGTTTTTCCAAGTTGATGTTGTTGTTGAATTTGTTGGTGATTTTCAATGTTGAGTTTGTTGTTGAATTTTTCGGTGTTTTTCATTGTTGAGGTTTTTGTTGAATTTTTTGTTGTTTTTGAATGTTGAGGTTGTTGATGCATTATTTGGTGCTTTTCATTGTTGAGGTTATTGTTGAATTTGTTGGTGATTTTCAATGTTGAGGTTGTTGTTGAATTATTAGGTGTTTTTCATTGTTGTGGTTTCTGTTGAATTTGTTGGTATTTTTGAATGTTGAGGTTGTTGATGAATCTTTCGGTGTTTTTCCTTGTTGAGGTTTTTGTACAATTTGTTGGTGTTTTTCATTGTTGAGGTTGTTTTTGAATTTATTGGTGATTTTCAATGTTGAGGTTGTGGTTGAATTTTTTGGTGTTTTTCATTGTTGAGGTTTTTGTTGAATTTGTTGCTGATTTTCAATGTTGAGGTTGTTGTTGAATTTTTTGGTGTTTTTCATTGTTGAGGTTTTTGTTGAATTTGTTGGCGTTTTTGAATGTTGAGGTTGTTGATGAATTTTTTGATGTTTTTCATTGTTGAGGTTTTTGTTGAAATTGTTTGTGTATTTCATTGTTGAGGTTGTTGTTGAATTTGTTGGTGATTTTCAATATTGAGGTTCTGGTTCAATTTGTTGCTGTTTTTCCATGTTGAGGTTTTTGAATTTGTTGGTGTTTTTCAAAGTTGAGGTTGTTGTTGAATTTGTTGGTGATTTTCAATGTTGAGGTTGTTGTTGCATTTTTTGATGTTTTTCATTGCTGAGGTTGTTGTTGAATTTGTTGGTGATTTTGAATGTTGAGGTTGTTGAATTCAGTGGTGTTATCAATGGTTTTTTTTGATCATTTTTCTAATTTTCAAAGTTGAGGTTGCAGTTGAATTTGTTGGTGTTTTTCAATGTTGAGGTTGTTGAAGTTGTTGGTGTTGTTGAAAGTTGAGGTTGTTGTTGAATTTTTCGGTGTTTTTCATTGTTGAGGTTTTTGTTGAATTTGTTGGTGATTTTCAATGTTGAGGTTGTTGTTGAATTTTTCGGTGTTTTTCATTGTTGAGGTTTTTGTTGAATTTTTTGTTGTTTTTGAATGTTGAGGTTGTTGACGCATTATTTGGTGTTTTTCATTGTTGAGGTTGTTGTTGAATTTGTTGGTGATTTTCAATGTTGAGGTTGTTGTTGAATTTTTAGTTGTTTTTCATTGTTGAGGTTTCTATTGAGTTTGTTGGTTTTTTGAATGTTGAGGTTGTTGATGAATCTTTCGGTCTTTTTCATTGTTGAGGTTTCTGTTGAATTTGTTGGTCATTTTCAATGTTGAGATTGTTGTTGAATTTTTTGGTGTTTTTCATTGTTGAGGTTTTTGTTGAATTTGTTAGCGTTTTTGAATGTTGAGGTTGTTGATGAATTTTTTGGTGTTTTTCATTGTTGAGGTTTTTGTTGAAATTGTTTGTGTTTTTCATTGTTGAGGTTGTTGTTGAATTTGTTGGTGATTTTCAATATTGAGGTTCTGGTTCAATTTGTTGTTGTTTTTCCATGTTGAGGTTTTTGAATTTGTTGGCGTTTTTCAAAGTTGAGGTTGTTGTTGAATTTGTTGGTAACTTTCAATGTTGAGGTTGTTGTTGCATTTTTTGATGTTTTTCATTGCTGAGGTTGTTGTTGAATTGGTTGTTGATTTTAAATTTTGAGGTTGTTGAATTCATTGGTATTATCAATGGTTTGTTTTGATCATTTTTCTATGTTTCAAAGTTGAGGTTGCAGTTGAAATTGTTGGTGTATTTCAATGTTGAGGTTGTTGAAGTTGTTGGTGTTGTTGAAAGTTGAGGTTGTTGTTGAATTTTTCGGTGTTTGTCATTGTTGAGGTTTTTGTTGAATTTTTTGTTGTTTTTGACTGTTGAGGTTGATGATGCATTATTTGGTGTTTTTCATTGTTGAGGTTGTTGTTGAATTTGTTGGTGATTTTCAATGTTGTGGTTGTTGTTGAATTTTTCGGTGTTTTTCATTGTTGAGGTTGTTGTTGAATTTTTTCGTGCTTTTGAATGTTGAGGTTGTTGATGCATTATTTGGTGCTTTTCATTGTTGAGGTGTTTGTTGAATTTGTTGGTGTTTTTCATTGTTGAGGTTGTTGTTGAATTTGTTGGTGATTTTCAATGTTGAGGTTGTTGAATTCATTGGTGTTATCAATGGTTTTTTTTGATCATTTTTGTATTTTTCAAAGTTGAGCTTGCAGTTGAATTTGTTGGTGTTTTTCAATGTTGAGGTTGTTGAAGTTGCTGGTGTTTTTCAAAGTTGAGGTTGTTGTTGAATTTTTCGGTGTTTTTCATTGTTGAGGTTGTTGTTGAATTTTTTGGTGTTTTTGAATGTTGAGGTTGTTGACGCATTATTTGGTGCTTTTCATTGTTGAGGTTTTTGTTGAATTTGTTGGTGACTTTCAATGTTGAGGTTGTTGTTGAATTTTTAGGTGTTTTTCATTGTTGTGGTTTCTGTTGAATTTGTTGGTGTTTTTGATTGTTGAGGTTGTTGATGAATCTTTCGGTGTTTTTCCTTGTTGAGGTTTTTGTTCAATTTGTTGGTGTTTTTCATTGTTGAGGTTGTTGTTGATTTGTTGGTGATTTTCAATGTTGAGGTTGTGGTTGAATTTGTTGGTGTTTTTCCATGTTGAGGTTTTTGAATTTGTTGGTGTTTTTCCAAGTTGATGTTGTTGTTGAATTTGTTGGTGATTTTCAATGTTGAGTTTGTTGTTGAATTTTTCGGTGTTTTTCATTGTTGAGGTTTTTGTTGAATTTTTTGTTGTTTTTTAATGTTGAGGTTGTTGATGCATTATTTGGTGCTTTTCATTGTTGAGGTTATTGTTGAATTTGTTGGTGATTTTCAATGTTGAGGTTGTTGTTGAATTATTAGGTGTTTTTCATTGTTGTGGTTTCTGTTGAATTTGTTGGTATTTTTGAATGTTGAGGTTGTTGATGAATCTTTCGGTGTTTTTCCTTGTTGAGGTTTTTGTACAATTTGTTGGTGTTTTTCATTGTTGAGGTTGTTTTTGAATTTATTGGTGATTTTCAATGTTGAGGTTGTGGTTGAATTTTTTGGTGTTTTTCATTGTTGAGGTTTTTGTTGAATTTGTTGCTGATTTTCAATGTTGAGGTTGTTGTTGAATTTTTTGGTGTTTTTCATTGTTGAGGTTTTTGTTGAATTTGTTGGCGTTTTTGAATGTTGAGGTTGTTGATGAATTTTTTGATGTTTTTCATTGTTGAGGTTTTTGTTGAAATTGTTTGTGTATTTCATTGTTGAGGTTGTTGTTGAATTTGTTGGTGATTTTCAATATTGAGGTTCTGGTTCAATTTGTTGCTGTTTTTCCATGTTGAGGTTTTTGAATTTGTTGGTGTTTTTCAAAGTTGAGGTTGTTGTTGAATTTGTTGGTGATTTTCAATGTTGAGGTTGTTGTTGCATTTTTTGATGTTTTTCATTGCTGAGGTTGTTGTTGAATTTGTTGGTGATTTTGAATGTTGAGGTTGTTGAATTCAGTGGTGTTATCAATGGTTTTTTTTGATCATTTTTCTAATTTTCAAAGTTGAGGTTGCAGTTGAATTTGTTGGTGTTTTTCAATGTTGAGGTTGTTGAAGTTGTTGGTGTTGTTCAAAGTTGAGGTTGTTGTTGAATTTTTCGGTGTTTTTCATTGTTGAGGTTTTTGTTGAATTTGTTGGTGATTTTCAATGTTGAGGTTGTTGTTGAATTTTTCGGTGTTTTTCATTGTTGAGGTTTTTGTTGAATTTTTTGTTGTTTTTGAATGTTGAGGTTGTTGACGCATTATTTGGTGTTTTTCATTGTTGAGGTTGTTGTTGAATTTGTTGGTGATTTTCAATGTTGAGGTTGTTGTTGAATTTTTAGGTGTTTTTCATTGTTGAGGTTTCTATTGAGTTTGTTGGTTTTTTGAATGTTGAGGTTGTTGATGAATCTTTCGGTCTTTTTCATTGTTGAGGTTTCTGTTGAATTTGTTGGTCATTTTCAATGTTGAGATTGTTGTTGAATTTTTTGGTGTTTTTCATTGTTGAGGTTTTTGTTGAATTTGTTAGCGTTTTTGAATGTTGAGGTTGTTGATGAATTTTTTGGTGTTTTTCATTGTTGAGGTTTTTGTTGAAATTGTTTGTGATTTTCATTGTTGAGGTTGTTGTTGAATTTGTTGGTGATTTTCAATATTGAGGTTCTGGTTCAATTTGTTGTTGTTTTTCCATGTTGAGGTTTTTGAATTTGTTGGCGTTTTTCAAAGTTGAGGTTGTTGTTGAATTTGTTGGTAACTTTCAATGTTGAGGTTGTTGTTGCATTTTTTGATGTTTTTCATTGCTGAGGTTGTTGTTGAATTGGATGTTGATTTTAAATTTTGAGGTTGTTGAATTCATTGGTATTATCAATGGTTTGTTTTGATCATTTTTCTATGTTTCAAAGTTGAGGTTGCAGTTGAAATTGTTGGTGTATTTCAATGTTGAGGTTGTTGAAGTTGTTGGTGTTGTTGAAAGTTGAGGATGTTGTTGAATTTTTCGGTGTTTGTTATTGTTGAGGTTTTTGTTGAATTTTTTGTTGTTTTTGACTGTTGAGGTTGATGATGCATTATTTGGTGTTTTTCATTGTTGAGGTTGTTGTTGAATTTGTTGGTGATTTTCAATGTTGTGGTTGTTGTTGAATTTTTAGGTGTTTTTCATTGTTGAGGTTGCTGTTGAGCTTGTTGGTTTTTTTGAATGTTGAGGTTGTTGATGAATCTTTCGGTGTTTTTCATTGTTGAGGTGTTTGTTGAATTTGTTGGTGTTTTTCATTGTTGAGGTTGTTGTTGAATGTGTTGGTGATTTTCAATGTTGAGGATGTTGAATTCATTGGTGTTATCAATGGCTTTTTTTGATCATTTTTGTATTTTTCAAAGTTGAGCTTGCAGTTGAATTTGTTGGTGTTTTTCAATGTTGAGGTTGTTGAAGTTGCTGGTGTTTTTCAAAGTTGAGGTTGTTGTTGAATTTTTCGGTGTTTTTCATTGTTGAGGTTGTTGTTGAATTTTTTGGTGCTTTTGAATGTTGAGGTTGTTGATGCATTATTTGGTGCTTTTCATTGTTGAGGTTTTTGTTGAATTTGTTGGTGACTTTCAATGTTGAGGTTGTTGTTGAATTTTTAGGTGTTTTTCATTGTTGTGGTTTCTGTTGAATTTGTTGGTGTTTTTGATTGTTGAGGTTGTTGATGAATCTTTCGGTGTTTTTCCTTGTTGAGGTTTTTGTTCAATTTGTTGGTGCTTTTCATTGTTGAGGTTGTTGTTGATTTGTTGGTGATTTTCAATGTTGAGGTTGTGGTTGAATTTGTTGGTGATTTTTAATATTGAGGTTCTGGTTCAATTTGTTGCTGTTTTTCCATGTTGAGGTTATTGAATTTGTTGGTGTTTTTCAACGTTGAGGTTGTTGTTGAATTTGTTGGTGATTTTCAATGTTGAGGTTGTTGTTGCATTTTTTGATGTTTTTCATTGTTGAGGTTGTTGTTGAATTTGTTGGTGATTTTCAATGTTGAGGTTGTTGAATTCATTCGTGTTATCAATGGTTTTTTTTGATCATTTTTCTAATTTTCAAAGTTGAGTTTGCAGTTGAATTTGTTGGTGTTTTTCAATGTTGAGGTTGTTGAAGTTGTTGGTTTTGTTCAAAGTTGAGGTTGATGTTGAATTTTTCGGTGTTTTTCATTGTTGAGGTTTTTGTTGAATTTGTTGGTGATTTTCAATGTTGAGGTTGTTGTTGAATTTTTCGGTGTTTTTCATTGTTGAGGTTTTTGTTGAATTTTTTGTTGTTTTTGAATGTTGAGGTTGTTGACGCATTATTTGGTGTTTTTCATTGTTGAGGTTGTTGTTGAATTTGTTGGTGATTTTCAATGTTGAGGTTGTTGTTGAATTTTTAGGTGTTTTTCATTGTTGAGGTTTCTATTGAGTTTGTTGGTTTTTTGAATGTTGAGGTTGTTGATGAATCTTTCGGTGTTTTTCATTGTTGAGGTTTCTGTTGAATTTGTTGGTCATTTTCAATGTTGAGATTGTTGTTGAATTTTTTGGTGTTTTTCATTGTTGAGGTTTTTGTTGAATTTGTTAGCGTTTTTGAATGTTGAGGTTGTTGATGAATTTTTTGGTGTTTTTGATTTTTGAGGTTTTCGTTGAAATTGTTTGTGTTTTTCATAATTGAGGTTGTTGTTGAATTTGTTGGTGATTTTCAATATTGAGGTTCTCGTTCAATTTGTTGTTGTTTTTCCATGTTGAGGTTTTTGAATTTGTTGGTGTTTTTCAAAGTTGAGGTTGTTGTTGAATTTGTTGGTGATTTTCAATGTTGAGGTTGTTGTTGCATTTTTTGATGTTTTTCATTGCTGAGGTTGTTGTTGAATTGGTTGTTGATCTTAAATTTTGAGGTTGTTGAATTCATTGGTGTTATCAATGGTTTGTTTTGATCATTTTTCTATGTTTCAAAGTTGAGGTTGCAGTTGAAATTGTTGGTGTTTTTCAATGTTGAGGTTGTTGAAGTTGTTGGTGTTGTTGAAAGTTGAGGTTGTTGTTGAATTTTTCGGTGTTTGTCATTGTTGAGGTTTTTGTTGAATTTTTTGTTGTTTTTGACTGTTGAGGTTGATGATGCATTATTTGGTGTTTTTCATTGTTGAGGTTGTTGTTGAATTTGTTGGTGATTTTCAATGTTGTGGTTGTTGTTGAATTTTTAGGTGTTTTTCATTGTTGAGGTTGCTGTTGAGCTTGTTGGTTTTTTTGAATGTTGAGGTTGTTGATGAATCTTTCGGTGTTTTTCATTGTTGAGGTGTTTGTTGAATTTGTTGGTGTTTTTCATTGTTGAGGTTGTTGTTGAATTTGTTGGTGATTTTCAATGTTGAGGTTGTTGAATTCATTGGTGTTATCAATGGTTTTTTTTGATCATTTTTGTATTTTTCAATGTTGAGCTTGCAGTTGAATTTGTTGGTGTTTTTCAATGTTGAGGTTGTTGAAGTTGCTGGTGTTTTTCAAAGTTGTGGTTGTTGTTGAATTTTTCGGTGTTTTTCATTGTTGAGGTTGTTGTTGAATTTTTTGGTGTTTTTGAATGTTGAGGTTGTTGATGCATTATTTGGTGCTTTTCATTGTTGAGGTTTTTGTTGAATTTGTTGGTGACTTTCAATGTTGAGGTTGTTGTTGAATTTTTAGGTGTTTTACATTGTTGAGGCTATTGTTAAATTTGCTGGTGATTTTCGATATTGAGGTTGTTGTTGAATTTGTTGGTTTTATCAATATTTATTTAGTTGAACGTTTTTGTATTTTTAAAAGATGAGGTTGTTGTTGAATTTGTTGTTGTTTTTCAATGCTGATGTTGTTGAATTTGTTGGTGTTTTTCAAAGCTGAGTTTGTTGTTGAATTTGTTGGTGTATTTGAATGTTGAGGTTGTTAAATCTGTTGGCGTTTTTCAAATTGAGGTTGTTGAATTTTTGATGTTATTCATTGTTGAGGTTTTTGTTGAATTTGTTGGTGTTTTTCATTGTTGATGTTGTTGTTGAATTTGTTGGTGATTTTCAATGTTGAGGTTGTTGAAATTATTGGTATTATCAATGGCTTTTTTTGATCTTTTTTGTATTTTTCAAAGTTGAGGTAGCAGTTGAATTTGTTGGTGTTTTTGAATGTTGAGGTTGTTGAAGTTGTTGGTGTTTTTTAAAGTTGAGGTTGTTGTTGAATTTTTTGGTGTTTTTCATTGCTGAGATTTTATGTTGAATTTTTTTGGTGTTTTTGAATGTTGAGGTTGTTGATGGATTTTTTGGTGTTATTCATTGTTGAGGTTTTTGTTGAATTTGTTGGTGTTTTTCATTATTGAGGTTGTTGTTGAATTTCTTGGTGATTTTCAATGTTGAGGTTGTTGAATTTATTGGTGTTATCAATGAATTTTTTTGACCTTTTTTGCATTTTCAAAGTTGAGGTTTTTGTTGAATTTGTTGTTGTTTTTCAATGTTGTGGCTGTTGAAGTTGTTGGTGTTTTTCAAAGTTGAGGTTGTTGTTGAATTTTTTGGTGTTTTTCATTGTTGAGGATTTTGTTGAATTTTTTGGTGTTTTTGAATGTTGAGGTTGTTGATGAATTTTTTGGTGTTTTTCATTGTTGAGGTTTCTGTTGAATTTGTTGGCGTTTTTGTTTGTTGAGGTTGTTGATGAATTTTTTGGTGTTTTTCATTGTTGAGGTTTTTGTTGAATTTTTTGGTGTTTTTAAATGTTGAGGTTGTTGATGAATTTTTTGGTGTTTTTCATTGTTGAGGTTGTTGTTGAATTTGTTGGTGATTTTCAATATTGAGGTTATGGTTGAATTTGTTGGTGTTTTTCCATGTTGAGGTTTTTGAATTTGTTGGTGTCATTCAAAGTTGATGTTGTTGTTGAATTTGTTGGTGATTTTCAATGTTGAGTTTGTTGTTGAATTTGTTGGTGTATTTGAATGTTGAGTTTGTTAAATCTGTTGGTGTTTTTCAAATTGAGGTTGTTGTTGAATTTTTTGGTGTTTTTCATTGTTGAGGTTTTTGTTGAATTTGTTGGTGATTTTCAATATTGAGGTTGTTGTTGAATTTATTGGTGTATTCAATGTTTTCTTTTTAATCTTTTTGGATTGTTCAAAGTTAAGGTTGCAGTTGAATTTGTTGCTGTTTCTCAATGTTGAGGTTGTTGAATTTTTTGGTGTTTTTCAAAGTTGAGGTTGTTGTTGAATTATTTGATGTTTTTCATTGCTGAGGTTGTTGTGGAATTTGTTGGTGCTTTTCAATGATGAATTTCTTCATGAATTTTTTGATGTTTTTCATTGTTGAGGTTTTTGTTGAATTTGTTGGTGATTTTGAATGTTGAGGTTGTTAATGAATTTTTTGGTGTTTCGCATTGTTGTGATTTCTGTAACATTTGTTGGTGTTTTTGAATGTTGAGGTTGTTGATGAATATGTTGGTGTTTTTCATTGTTGAGGTGTTTGTTGAATTTGTTGGTGTTTTTGAATGTTGTAGTTGTTGATGAATTTTTACGTGTTTTTCATTTTTGAGGTTTTTGTTGAAATTGTTGGTGACTTTCAATGTTGAGGTTGTTGTTGAATTTTTAGGTGATTTTCATTGTTGTGGTTTCTGTTCAATTTGTTGGTGTTTTTCATTGTTGAGGTTGTTGTTGAATTTGTTGGTGATTTTCATTGTTGAGGTTGTGGTTGAATTTGTTGGTGTTTTCCCATGATGAAGGTTTTTGAATTTGTTGGTGTTTTTCAAAGTTGATGCTGTTGTTGAATTTGTTGGTGATTTTCAATGTTGAGTTTGTTGTTGAATTTGTTGGTGTTTTTCATTGTTGAGGTTTTTGTTGAATTTGTTGGTGTTTTTCATTGTTGAGGTTGTTGTTGACTTTGTTGGTGATTTTCAATGTTGAGGTTGTGGTTGAATTTGTTGGTGTTTTTCAAAGTTGATGTTGTTGAAATTATTGGTGTTATCAATGGTTTTTTTAAAATCTTTTTTGTATTTTTCAAAGTTGAGGTTGCAGTTGAAATTGTTGGTGTTTTGAAATGTTGAGGTTGTTGAATTTGTTGGTGTTTTTCAAAGTTGAGGTTGTTGTTGAATTTTTTGGTGATTATCATTGTTGAGGTTTTTGTTGAATTTGTTGGTGATTTTCAATGTTGAGGTTGTTGTTGAATTTTTTGTTGTTTTTCATTGTTGAGGTTGTTGTTGAATTTGTTGGTGTTTTTGAATGTTGAGGTTGTTGTTGAATTGTTTGATGGTTTTCATTGTTGAGGTTGTTGTTAAATTTGTTGGTGATTTTCAATATTGAGGTTGTTGTTGAATTTGTTGTTGTTATCAATTTTTATTTTGTTGAACCTTTTTGTATTTTGATAGTTGAGGTTGTTGTTGAATTTGTTGGTGTTTTTCAATGTTGAGGTTGTTGAATTTGTTTGTGTTTTTCAAAGCTGAGTTTGTTGTTGAATTTGTTGGTGTTTTTCATTGTTGAGGTTTTTGTTGAATTTGATGGTGTTTTTCATTGTTGAGGTTGTTGTTGACTTTGTAGGTGATTTTCAATGTTGAGGTTGTGGTTGAATTTGTTGGTGTTTTTCAAAGTTGATGTTGTTGAAATTATTGGTGATATCAATGGTTTTTTTTAAATCTTTTTTGTATTTTTCAAAGTTGAGGTTGCAGTTGAAATTGTTGGTGTTTTGCAATGTTGAGGTTGTTGAATTTGTTGGTGTTTTTCAAAGTTGAGGTTGTTGTTGAATTTTTTGGTGTTTTTCATTGTTGAGGTTTTTGTTGAATTTGTTGGTGATTTTCAATGTTGAGGTTGTTGTTGAATTTTTTGTTGTTTTTCATTGTTGAGGTTTTTGTTGAATTTGTTAGCGTTTTTGAATGTTGAGGTTGTTGATGAATTTTTTGGTGTTTTTCATTGTAGAGGTTTTTGTTGAAATTGTTTGTGTTTTTCATTGTTGAGGTTGTTGTTGAATTTGTTGGTGATTTTCAATATTGAGGTTCTGGTTCAATTTGTTGTTGTTTTTCCAGGTTGAGGTTTTTGAATTTGTTGGTGTTTTTCAAAGTTGAGGTTGTTGTTGAATTTGTAGGTAATTTTCAATGTTGATGTTGTTGTTGCATTTTTTGATGTTTTTCATTGCTGAGGTTGTAGTTGAATTGGTTGTTGATTTTAAATTTTGAGGTTGTTGAATTCATTGGTGTTATCAATGGTTTGTTTTGATCATTTTTCTATGTTTCAAAGTTGAGGTTGCAATTGAAATTGTTGGTGTTTTTCAATGTTGAGGTTGTTGAAGTTGTTGGTGTTGTTGAAAGTTGAGGTTGTTGTTGAATTTTTCGGTGTTTTTCATTGTTGAGGTTTTTGTTGAATTTTTTGTTGTTTTTGACTGTTGAGGTTGATGATGCATTATTTGGTGTTTTTCATTGTTGAGGTTGTTGTTGAATTTGTTGGTGATTTTCAATGTTGTGGTTGTTGTTGAATTTTTAGGTGTTTTTCATTGTTGAGGTTGCTGTTGAGCTTGTTGGTTTTTTTGAATGTTGGGGTTGTTGATGAATCTTTCGGTGTTTTTCATTGTTGAGGTTTTTGTTGAATTTGTTGGTGTTTTTCATTGTTGAGGTTGTTGTTGAAGTTATTGGTGATTTTCAATGTTGAGGTTGTTGAATTCATTGGTGTTATGAATGGTTTTTTTTGATCATTTTTGTATTTTTCAAAGATGAGCTTGCAGTTGAATTTGTTGGTGTTTTTCAATGTTGAGGTTGTTGAAGTTGTTGGTGTTTTTCAAAGTTGAGGCTGTTGTTGAATCTTTTGGTGTTTTTCATTGTTGAGGTTTTTGTTGAATTTTTTGTTGTTTTTGAATGTTGAGGTTGTTGATGCATTATTTGGTGCTTTTCATTGTTGAGGTTTTAGTTGAATTTGTTGGTGACTTTCAATGTTGATGTTGTTGTTGAATTTTTAGGTGTTTTTCATTGTTGTGGTTTCTGTTGAATTTGTTGGTGTTTTTGAATGTTGAGGTTGTTGATGAATCTTTCGGTGTTTTTTCCTTGTTGAGGTTGTTGTTGAATTTGTTGGTGTTTTTTATTGTTGAGGTTGTTGTTCAATTTGTTGGTGATTTTCAATGTTGAGGTTGTGGTTGAATTTGTTGGTGTTTTTCCATGTTGAGGTTTTTGAATTTGTTGGTGTTTTTCAAAGTTGATGTTGTTGTTGAATTTGTTGGTGATTTTCAATGTTGAGTTTGTTGTTGAATTTGTTGGTGTTTTTCATTGTTGAGGTTGTTGAATTTATTGGTATTTTTCAAAGTTGACGTTGTTGTTGAATTTTTTGGTGTTTTTAATTGTTGAGGTTTTTGTTGAATTTGTTGGTGTTTTTGAATGTTGAGGTTGTTGTTGAATTTTTTGGTGTTTTTCATTGCTGAGGTTGTTGTTGAATTTGTTGGTGTTTTTGAATGTTGAGGTTGTTGTTGAATTGTTTGATGGTTTTCATTGTTGAGGTTGTTGTTAAATTTGTTGGTTTTATCAATATTTATTTAGTTGAACGTTTTTGTATTTTTAAAAGATGAGGTTGTTGTTGAATTTGTTGTTGTTTTTCAATGCTGATGTTGTTGAATTTGTTGGTGTTTTTCAAAGCTGAGTTTGTTGTTGAATTTGTTGGTGTATTTGAATGTTGAGGTTGTTAAATCTGTTGGCGTTTTTCAAATTGAGGTTGTTGAATTTTTGATGTTATTCATTGTTGAGGTTTTTGTTGAATTTGTTGGTGTTTTTCATTGTTGATGTTGTTGTTGAATTTGTTGGTGATTTTCAATGTTGAGGTTGTTGAAATTATTGGTATTATCAATGGCTTTTTTTGATCTTTTTTGTATTTTTCAAAGTTGAGGTAGCAGTTGAATTTGTTGGTGTTTTTGAATGTTGAGGTTGTTGAAGTTGTTGGTGTTTTTTAAAGTTGAGGTTGTTGTTGAATTTTTTGGTGTTTTTCATTGCTGAGATTTTATGTTGAATTTTTTTGGTGTTTTTGAATGTTGAGGTTGTTGATGGATTTTTTGGTGTTATTCATTGTTGAGGTTTTTGTTGAATTTGTTGGTGTTTTTCATTATTGAGGTTGTTGTTGAATTTCTTGGTGATTTTCAATGTTGAGGTTGTTGAATTTATTGGTGTTATCAATGAATTTTTTTGACCTTTTTTGCATTTTCAAAGTTGAGGTTTTTGTTGAATTTGTTGTTGTTTTTCAATGTTGTGGCTGTTGAAGTTGTTGGTGTTTTTCAAAGTTGAGGTTGTTGTTGAATTTTTTGGTGTTTTTCATTGTTGAGGATTTTGTTGAATTTTTTGGTGTTTTTGAATGTTGAGGTTGTTGATGAATTTTTTGGTGTTTTTCATTGTTGAGGTTTCTGTTGAATTTGTTGGCGTTTTTGTTTGTTGAGGTTGTTGATGAATTTTTTGGTGTTTTTCATTGTTGAGGTTTTTGTTGAATTTTTTGGTGTTTTTAAATGTTGAGGTTGTTGATGAATTTTTTGGTGTTTTTCATTGTTGAGGTTGTTGTTGAATTTGTTGGTGATTTTCAATATTGAGGTTATGGTTGAATTTGTTGGTGTTTTTCCATGTTGAGGTTTTTGAATTTGTTGGTGTCATTCAAAGTTGATGTTGTTGTTGAATTTGTTGGTGATTTTCAATGTTGAGTTTGTTGTTGAATTTGTTGGTGTATTTGAATGTTGAGTTTGTTAAATCTGTTGGTGTTTTTCAAATTGAGGTTGTTGTTGAATTTTTTGGTGTTTTTCATTGTTGAGGTTTTTGTTGAATTTGTTGGTGATTTTCAATATTGAGGTTGTTGTTGAATTTATTGGTGTATTCAATGTTTTCTTTTTAATCTTTTTGGATTGTTCAAAGTTAAGGTTGCAGTTGAATTTGTTGCTGTTTCTCAATGTTGAGGTTGTTGAATTTTTTGGTGTTTTTCAAAGTTGAGGTTGTTGTTGAATTATTTGATGTTTTTCATTGCTGAGGTTGTTGTGGAATTTGTTGGTGCTTTTCAATGATGAATTTCTTCATGAATTTTTTGATGTTTTTCATTGTTGAGGTTTTTGTTGAATTTGTTGGTGATTTTGAATGTTGAGGTTGTTAATGAATTTTTTGGTGTTTCGCATTGTTGTGATTTCTGTAACATTTGTTGGTGTTTTTGAATGTTGAGGTTGTTGATGAATATGTTGGTGTTTTTCATTGTTGAGGTGTTTGTTGAATTTGTTGGTGTTTTTGAATGTTGTAGTTGTTGATGAATTTTTACGTGTTTTTCATTTTTGAGGTTTTTGTTGAAATTGTTGGTGACTTTCAATGTTGAGGTTGTTGTTGAATTTTTAGGTGATTTTCATTGTTGTGGTTTCTGTTCAATTTGTTGGTGTTTTTCATTGTTGAGGTTGTTGTTGAATTTGTTGGTGATTTTCATTGTTGAGGTTGTGGTTGAATTTGTTGGTGTTTTCCCATGATGAAGGTTTTTGAATTTGTTGGTGTTTTTCAAAGTTGATGCTGTTGTTGAATTTGTTGGTGATTTTCAATGTTGAGTTTGTTGTTGAATTTGTTGGTGTTTTTCATTGTTGAGGTTTTTGTTGAATTTGTTGGTGTTTTTCATTGTTGAGGTTGTTGTTGACTTTGTTGGTGATTTTCAATGTTGAGGTTGTGGTTGAATTTGTTGGTGTTTTTCAAAGTTGATGTTGTTGAAATTATTGGTGTTATCAATGGTTTTTTTAAAATCTTTTTTGTATTTTTCAAAGTTGAGGTTGCAGTTGAAATTGTTGGTGTTTTGAAATGTTGAGGTTGTTGAATTTGTTGGTGTTTTTCAAAGTTGAGGTTGTTGTTGAATTTTTTGGTGATTATCATTGTTGAGGTTTTTGTTGAATTTGTTGGTGATTTTCAATGTTGAGGTTGTTGTTGAATTTTTTGTTGTTTTTCATTGTTGAGGTTGTTGTTGAATTTGTTGGTGTTTTTGAATGTTGAGGTTGTTGTTGAATTGTTTGATGGTTTTCATTGTTGAGGTTGTTGTTAAATTTGTTGGTGATTTTCAATATTGAGGTTGTTGTTGAATTTGTTGTTGTTATCAATTTTTATTTTGTTGAACCTTTTTGTATTTTGATAGTTGAGGTTGTTGTTGAATTTGTTGGTGTTTTTCAATGTTGAGGTTGTTGAATTTGTTTGTGTTTTTCAAAGCTGAGTTTGTTGTTGAATTTGTTGGTGTTTTTCATTGTTGAGGTTTTTGTTGAATTTGATGGTGTTTTTCATTGTTGAGGTTGTTGTTGACTTTGTAGGTGATTTTCAATGTTGAGGTTGTGGTTGAATTTGTTGGTGTTTTTCAAAGTTGATGTTGTTGAAATTATTGGTGATATCAATGGTTTTTTTTAAATCTTTTTTGTATTTTTCAAAGTTGAGGTTGCAGTTGAAATTGTTGGTGTTTTGCAATGTTGAGGTTGTTGAATTTGTTGGTGTTTTTCAAAGTTGAGGTTGTTGTTGAATTTTTTGGTGTTTTTCATTGTTGAGGTTTTTGTTGAATTTGTTGGTGATTTTCAATGTTGAGGTTGTTGTTGAATTTTTTGTTGTTTTTCATTGTTGAGGTTTTTGTTGAATTTGTTAGCGTTTTTGAATGTTGAGGTTGTTGATGAATTTTTTGGTGTTTTTCATTGTAGAGGTTTTTGTTGAAATTGTTTGTGTTTTTCATTGTTGAGGTTGTTGTTGAATTTGTTGGTGATTTTCAATATTGAGGTTCTGGTTCAATTTGTTGTTGTTTTTCCAGGTTGAGGTTTTTGAATTTGTTGGTGTTTTTCAAAGTTGAGGTTGTTGTTGAATTTGTAGGTAATTTTCAATGTTGATGTTGTTGTTGCATTTTTTGATGTTTTTCATTGCTGAGGTTGTAGTTGAATTGGTTGTTGATTTTAAATTTTGAGGTTGTTGAATTCATTGGTGTTATCAATGGTTTGTTTTGATCATTTTTCTATGTTTCAAAGTTGAGGTTGCAATTGAAATTGTTGGTGTTTTTCAATGTTGAGGTTGTTGAAGTTGTTGGTGTTGTTGAAAGTTGAGGTTGTTGTTGAATTTTTCGGTGTTTTTCATTGTTGAGGTTTTTGTTGAATTTTTTGTTGTTTTTGACTGTTGAGGTTGATGATGCATTATTTGGTGTTTTTCATTGTTGAGGTTGTTGTTGAATTTGTTGGTGATTTTCAATGTTGTGGTTGTTGTTGAATTTTTAGGTGTTTTTCATTGTTGAGGTTGCTGTTGAGCTTGTTGGTTTTTTTGAATGTTGGGGTTGTTGATGAATCTTTCGGTGTTTTTCATTGTTGAGGTTTTTGTTGAATTTGTTGGTGTTTTTCATTGTTGAGGTTGTTGTTGAAGTTATTGGTGATTTTCACTGTTGAGGTTGTTGAATTCATTGGTGTTATGAATGGTTTTTTTTGATCATTTTTGTATTTTTCAAAGATGAGCTTGCAGTTGAATTTGTTGGTGTTTTTCAATGTTGAGGTTGTTGAAGTTGTTGGTGTTTTTCAAAGTTGAGGCTGTTGTTGAATCTTTTGGTGTTTTTCATTGTTGAGGTTTTTGTTGAATTTTTTGTTGTTTTTGAATGTTGAGGTTGTTGATGCATTATTTGGTGCTTTTCATTGTTGAGGTTTTAGTTGAATTTGTTGGTGACTTTCAATGTTGATGTTGTTGTTGAATTTTTAGGTGTTTTTCATTGTTGTGGTTTCTGTTGAATTTGTTGGTGTTTTTGAATGTTGAGGTTGTTGATGAATCTTTCGGTGTTTTTTCCTTGTTGAGGTTGTTGTTGAATTTGTTGGTGTTTTTTATTGTTGAGGTTGTTGTTCAATTTGTTGGTGATTTTCAATGTTGAGGTTGTGGTTGAATTTGTTGGTGTTTTTCCATGTTGAGGTTTTTGAATTTGTTGGTGTTTTTCAAAGTTGATGTTGTTGTTGAATTTGTTGGTGATTTTCAATGTTGAGTTTGTTGTTGAATTTGTTGGTGTTTTTCATTGTTGAGGTTGTTGAATTTATTGGTATTTTTCAAAGTTGACGTTGTTGTTGAATTTTTTGGTGTTTTTAATTGTTGAGGTTTTTGTTGAATTTGTTGGTGTTTTTGAATGTTGAGGTTGTTGTTGAATTTTTTGGTGTTTTTCATTGCTGAGGTTGTTGTTGAATTTGTTGGTGTTTTTGAATGTTGAGGTTGTTGTTGAATTGTTTGATGGTTTTCATTGTTGAGGTTGTTGTTAAATTTGTTGGTGATTTTCAATATTGAGGTTGTTGTTGAATTTGTTGTTGTTATCAATTTTTATTTTGTTGAACCTTTTTGTATTTTTGAAAGTTGAGGTTGTTGTTGAATTTGTTGGTGTTTTTCAATGTTGAGGTTGTTGAATTTGTTTGTGATTTTCAAAGCTGAGTTTGTTGTTGAATTTGTTGGTGTTTTTCATTGTTGAGGTTTTTGTTGAATTTGTTGGTGATTTTCATTGTTGAGGTTGTTGTTGACTTTGTTGGTGATTTTCAATGTTGAGGTTGTGGTTGAATTTGTTGGTGTTTTTCAAAGTTGATGTTGTTGAAATTATTGGTGATATCAATGGTTTTATTTAAATCTTTTTTGTATTTTTCAAAGTTGAGGTTGCAGTTGAAATTGTTGGTGTTTTGCAATGTTGAGGTTGTTGAATTTGTTGGTGTTTTTCAAAGTTGAGGTTGTTGTTGAATTTTGTGGTGTTTTTCATTGTTGAGGTTTTTGTTGAATTTGTTGGTGTTTTTCAATGTTGAGGTTGTTCATGAATTTTTTGGTGTTTTTCATTGTCGAGGTGTTTGTTGAATTTGTTGGTGATTTTGAATGTTGAGGTTGTTTTTGAATTTTTTGGTGTTTCGCATTGTTGTGATTTCTGTAACATTTGTTGGTGTTTTTGAATGTTGAGGTTGTTGATGAATTTGTTGGTGTTTTTCATTGTTGAGGTGTTTGTTGAATTTGTTGGTGTTTTTGAATGCTGAAGTTGTTGATGAATTTTTTCGTGTTTTTCATTGTTGATGTTTTTGTAGAAATTGTTGGTGACTTTCAATGTTGAGGTTGTTGTTGAATTTTTAGGTGTTTTTCATTGTTGTGGTTTCTGTTGAATTTGTTGGTGTTTTTGAATGTTGAGGTTGTTGATGAATCTTTCGGTGTTTTTCATTGTTGAGGTTGTTGTTGAAATTGTTGGAGTTTTTCAATGTTGAGGTTGTTGCTGAATTTTTTGGTGATTTTCAATGTTGAGTTTGTTGTTGAATTTGTTGGTGTTTTTCATTGTTGAGGTTGTTGAATTTGTTGGTATTTTTCAAAGTTGACGTTGTTGTTGAATTTTTTGGTGTTTTTAATTTTTGAGGTTTTTGTTGAATTTGTTGCTGTTTTTGAATGTTGATGTTGTTGATGAATTGTTTGGTGTTTTTCATTGTTGAGGTTGTTGTTGAATTTGTTGGTGTTTTTGAATGTTGAGTTTGTTTTTCAATTGTTTGGTGTTTTTCATTGTTGAGGTTGTTGTTAAATTTGTTGATGATTTTCAATATTGAGGTTGTTGTTGAATTTGTTGTTGTTATCAATTTTTATTTTGTTGAATCTTTTTGTATTTTTGAATGTTGAGGTTGTTGTTGAATTTGTTGGTGTTTTTCAATGTTGAGGTTGTTGAATTTGTTTGTGTTTTTCAAAGCTGAGTTTGTTGTTGAATTTGTTGGTGTTTTTCATTGTTGAGGTATCTGTTGAATTTGTAGGTCTATTTTAATGTTGAGGTTGTTGATGAATATTTTGGTTAATTTCATTGTTGAGGTTTTTGTTGAATTTGTTGGTGTTTTTCACTGTTGATGTTGTTGTTGAATTTGTTGGTGATTTTCAATGGTGAGGTTGTGGTTGAATGTGTTGGTGTTTTTCCATGTTGAGGTTTTTGAATTTGTTGGTGTTTTTCAACGTTGAGGTTGTTGTTGAATTTGTTGGTGATTTTCAATGTTGAGTTTGTTGTTGAATTTGTTGCTGTTTCTCATTGTTGAGGTTGTTGTTGAATTTTTTGGTGTGTTTCATTGTCGAGGTTTTTGTTGAATTTGTTGGTGTTTTTCATTGTTGCGGCTGTTGTTGCATTTTTTGTTGTCTTTCATTGTTGAGGTTTCTGTTGAAGTTGTTGGTCGTTTTGAATGTTGAGGTTGTTTTGAAATTTTTTGGTGTTTTTCATTGTTGAAGTTTTTGTTGAATTTGTTGGTGTTTTTCATTGTCGAGGTTGCAGTTGAATTTGTTGGAATTTTTCAAAGTTGACGTTGTTGTTGAATTTTTTGGTGTTTTTAATTGTTGAGGTTTTTGTTGAATTTGTTGCTGTTTTTGATTGTTGAGGTTGTTGATGAATTTTTTGGTGTTTTTCATTGTTGAGGTTGTTGTTGAATTTGTTGGTGTTTTTGAATGTTGAGGTTGTTGTTGAATTGTTTGGTGTTTTTCATTGCTGAGGTTGTTGTTAAATTTGTTGGTGATTTTCAATATTGAGGTTGTTGTTGAATTTGTTGTTGTTATCAATTTTTATTTTGTTGAACCTTTTTGTATTTTTGAAAGTTGAGGTTGTTGTTGAATTTGTTGGTGTATTTCAATGTTGAGGTTGTTGTTGAATTTTTTGGTGTTTTTCATTGTTGAGGTTTTTGTTGAATTTGTTGGTGTTTTTCATTGTTGAGGTTGTTGTTGAATTTGTTGGTGATTTTCAATATTGAGGTTATGGTTGAATTTGTTGGTGTTTTTCCATGTTGAGGTTCTTGAATGTATTGGTGTTTTTCAAAGTTGTGGTTGTTGAAATTATTGGTGTTATCAATGGTTTTTTTAAATCTTTTTGTATTTTTCAAAGTTGAGGTTGCAGTTGAAATTGTTGGTGTTTTGCAATGTTGAGGTTGTTGAATATGTTGGTGTTTTTCAAAGTTGAGGTTGTTGCTGAATTTTTTGGTGTTTTTCATTGTTGAGGTTTTTGTTGAATTTGTTGGTGATTTTCAATATTGAGGTTGTGGTTGAATTTGTTGGTGTTTTTCCATGTTGAGGTTTTTGAATTTGTTGGTGATTTTCAATGTTGAGGTTGTTGTTGAATTTGTTGGTGATTTTCAATGTTGAGTTTGCTGTTCAATTTGTTGGTGTATTTGAATGTTGAGTTTGTTAAATCTGTTGGTGTTTTTCAAATTGAGGTTGTTGTTGCATTTTTTGGTGTTTTTCAATGTTGAGGTTTTTGTTGAATTTGTTGGTGTTTTTCATTGTTCAGGAAGTTGTTGAATTTGTTGGTGATTTTCAATAATGAGTTTGTTGTTGAATTTATTGGTGTATTCAATGTTTTCTTTTTAATCTTTTTGGATTGTTCAAAGTTGAGGTTGCAGTTGAATTTGTTGCTGTTTCTCAATGTTGAGGTTGTTGAATTTTTTGGTGTTTTTCAAAGTTGAGGTTGTTGTTGAATTTTTTGATGTTTTTCATTGCTGAGGTTGTTGTTGAATTTGTTGGTGATTTTCAATGTTGAGGTTGTTGAATTTATTGGTGTTATCAATGTTTTTTTTTATCTTTTTTGTATTTTTCAAATTTGAGGTTGCAGTTGAATTTGTTGGTCTTTTTCAATGTTTGAGGTTGTTGTAGTTGTTGGTGTTTTTCAAAGTTGAGGTTGTTGTTGAATTTTGTGATGTTTTTCATTGTTGAGGTTTTTGTTGAATTTGTTGGGGATTTTCAATATTGAGGTTGTTGTTGAATTTGTTGGTATTATCAATTTTTATTTTGTTGAACCTTTATGTATTTTTAAAAGTTGAGGTTGTTGTTGAATTTGTTGGTGTATTTGAATGTTGAGGTTGTTAAATCTGTTGGTGTTTTTCAAATTGGGGTTGTTGTTGAATTTTTTGGTGTTTATCATTGTTGAGGATTTTGTTGAATTTGTTGGTGTTTTTCATTGTTGAGGTTGCTGTTGAATTTGTTGGTGATTTTCAATATTGAGGTTGTAGTTGAATTTGTTGGTGTTTTCAATGTTGAGGTTTTTGAATTTGATGATGTTTTTCAAAGTTAAGGTTGTTGTTGAATTTGTTGGTGATTTTCAATGTTGAGTTTGTTGTTGAATTTTTTGGTCTTTTTCATTGTTTAGGTTGTTCTTGAAATTGTTGGAGTTTTTCAATGTTGAGTTTGTTGTTGAATTTGTTGGTGATTTTCAATGTTGAGGTTGTTGAATTTATTGGTGTTATCAATGTTTTTTATTGATCTTTTTTGTATTTTTCAAAGTTGAGGTTGCAGTTGAATTTGTTGGTCTTTTTCAATGTTTGAGGTTGTTATAGTTGTTGGTGTTTTTCAAAGTTGAGGTTGTTGTTGAATTTGTTGGTGTTTTTCAATGTTGAGGTTGTTCATGAATTTTTTGGCGTTTTTCATCGTTGAGGTTTTTGTTGAATTTGTTGGTGATTTTGAATGTTGAGGTTGTTTTTGAATTTTTTGGTGTTTCGCATTGTTGTGATTTCTGTAACATCTGATGGTGTTATTGAATGTTGAAGTTGTTGATGAATTTTTTCGTGTTTTTCATTGTTGAGGTTTTTGTAGAAATTGTTGGTGACTTTCAATGTTGAGGTTGTTGTTGAATTTTTAGGTGTTTTTCATTGTTGTGGTTTCTGTTGAATTTGTTGGTATTTTTGAAAGTTGAGGTTGTTGATGAATCTTTCGGTGTTTTTCCTTGATGAGGTTTTGTTCAATTTGTTGGTGTTTTTCATTGTTGAGGTTGTTGTTGAATTTGTTGGTGATTTTCAATGTTGAGGTTGTGGTTGAATTTGTTGGTGTTTTTCCATGTTGAGGTTTTTGAATTTGTTGGTGTTTTTCAAAGTTGATGTTGTTGTTGAATTTGTTGGTGATTTTCAATGTTGAGTTTGTTGTTGAATTTTTTGGTGTTTTTCATTGTTGAGGTTGTTGTTGAAATTGCTGGAGTTTTTCAATGTTGAGGTTGTTGTTGAATTTTTTGGTGATTTTCAATGTTGAGTTTGTTGTTGAATTTGTAGGTGTTTTTCATTGTTGAAGTTGTTGAATTTGTTGGTATTGTTCAAAGTTGACGTTGTTGTTGAATTTTTTGGTGTTTTTAATTGTTGAGGTTTTTGTTGAATTTGTTGGTGTTTTTGAATGTTGAGGTTGTTGATGAATTTTTTGGTGTTTTTCATTGTTAAAGTTGTTGTTGAATTTGTTGGTGTTTTTGAATGTTGAGGTTGTTGTTGAATTGTTTGGTGTTTTTCATTGTTGAGGTTGTTGTTAAATTTGTTGGTGATTTTCAATATTGAGGTTGTTGTTGAATTTGTTGTTGTTATCAATTTTTATTTTGTTGAACCTTTTTGTATTTTTGAACGTTGAGGTTGTTGTTGAATTTGTTGGTGTTTTTCAATGTTGAGGTTGTTGAATTTGTTTGTGTTTTTCAAAGCTGAGTTTGTTGTTGAATTTGTTGGTGTTTTTCATTGTTGAGGTATCTGTTGAATTTGTAGGTCTATTTTAATGTTGAGGTTGTTGATGAATATTTTGGTTAATTTCATTGTTGTGGGATTTGTTGAATTTGTTGGTGTTTTTCACTGTTGATGTTGTTGTTGAATTTGTTGGTGATTTTCAATGGTGAGGTTGTGGTTGAATGTGTTGGTGTGTTTCCATGTTGAGGTTTTTGAATTTGTTAGTGTTTTTCAACGTTGAGGTTGTTGTTGAATTTGTTGGTGATTTTCAATGTTGAGTTTGTTGTTGAATTTGTTGCTGTTTCTCATTGTTGAGGTTGTTGTTGAATTTTTTGGTGTGTTTCATTGTTGAGGTTTTTGTTGAATTTGTTGGTGTTTTTCATTGTTGCGGCTATTGTTGAATTTTTTGTTGTTTTTCATTGTTGAGGTTTCTGTTGAAGTTGTTGGTCGTTTTGAATGTTGAGGTTGTTGATGAAATTTTTTGGTGTTTTTCATTGTTGAGGTTTTTGTTGATTTTGTTGGTGTTTTTAATTGTCGAGGTTGTTGAATTTGTTGGTATTTTTCAAAGTTGACGTTGTTGTTGAATTTTTTGGTGTTTTCAATTGTTGAGGTTTTTGTTGAATTTGTTGGTGTTTTTGAATGTTGAGGTTGTTGATGAATTTTTTGGTGTTTTTCATTGTTGAGGTTGTTGTTGAATTTGTTGGTGTTTATGAATGTTGAGGTTGTTGATTTTGTTTGTGTTTTTCAAAGCTGAGTTTGTTGTTGAATTTGTTGGTGTTTTTCAATGTTGAGGTTGTTGAATTTGTTTGTGTTTTTCAAAGCTGAGTTTGTTGTTGAATATGTTGGTGTTTTTCATTGTTGAGGTTTTTGTTGAATTTGTTGGTGTTTTTCAATGTTGAGGTTGTTGTTGAATTTGTTGTTGATTTTCAATATTGAGGTTATGGTTGAATTGGTTGGTGTTTTTCCATGTTGAGTTTCTTGAATTTGTTGGTGTTTTTCAAAGTTGTGGTTGTTGAAATTACTGGTGTTATCAATGGTTTTTTAAAATCTTTTTTGTATTTTTCAAAGTTGAGGTTGCAGTTGAAATTGTTGGTGTTTTGCAATGTTGAGGTTGTTGAATTTGTTGGTGTTTTTCAAAGTTGAGGTTGTTGTTGAATTTTTTGGTGTTTTTCATTGTTGAGGTTGTTGTTGAATTTGTTGGTGATTTTCAATGTTGAGGTTGTGGTTGAATTTGTTGGTGTTTTTCCATGTTGAGGTTTTTGAATTTGTTGGTGTTTTTCAAAGTTGATGTTGTTGTTGAACTTGTTGGTGATTTTCAATGTTGAGTTTGTTGTTGAATTTTTTGGTGTTTTTCATTGTTGAGGTTGTTGTTGAAATTGTTGGAGTTTTTCAATGTTGAGGTTGTTGTTGAATTTTTTGGTGATTTTCAATGTTGAGTTTGTTGTTGAATTTGTTGGTGTTTTTCATTGTTGAGGTTATTGAATTTGTTGGTATTTTTCAAAGTTGACGTTGTTGTTGAATTTTTTGGTGTTTTTAATTGTTGAAGTTTTTGTTGAATTTGTTGGTGTTTTTGAATGTTGAGGTTGTTGATGAATTTTTTGGTGTTTTTCATTGTTGAGGTTGTTGTTGAATTTGTTGGTGTTTTTGAATGTTGAGGTTGTTGTTGAATTGTTTGGTGTTTTTCATTGTTGAGGTTGTTGTTAAATTTGTTAGTGATTTTCAATATTGAGGTTGTTGTTGAATTTGTTGTTGTTATCAATTTTTATTTTGTTGAACCTTTTTGTATTTTTGAAAGTTGAGGTTGTTGTTGAATTTGTTTCTGTTTTTCAATTTTGAGGTTGTTGAATTTGTTTGTTTTTTTCAAAGCTGAGTTTGTTGTTGAATTTGTTGGTGTTTTTCATTGTTGAGGTATCTGTTGAATTTGTAGGTCTATTTGAATGTTGAGGTCGTTGATGAATATTTTGGTTAATTTCATTGTTGAGGTTTTTGTTGAATTTGTTGTTGTTTTTCACTGTTGATGTTGTTGGTGAATTTGTTGGTGATTTTCAATGCTGAGGTTGTGGTTGAATGTGTTGGTGTTTTTCCATGTTGAGGTTTTTGAATTTGTTGGTGTTTTTCAACGTTGAGATTGTTGTTGAATTTGTTGGTGATTTTCAATGTTGAGTTTGTTGTTGAATTTGTTGCTGTTTCTCATTGTTGAGGTTGTTGTTGAATTTTTTGGTGTGTTTCATTGTTGAGGTTTTTGTTGAATTTGTTGGTGTTTTTCATTGTTGCGGCTGTTGTTGAATTTTTTGTTGTTTTTCATTGTTGAGGTTTCTGTTGAAGTTGTTGGTCGTTTTGAATGTTGAGGTTGTTGATGAAATTTTTTGGTGCTCTTCATTGTTGAGGTTTTTGTTGAATTTGTTGGTGTTTTTCATTGTCGAGGTTGTAGAATTTGTTGGTATTTTTCAAAGTTGACGTTGTTGTTGAATTTTTTGGTGTTTTTAATTGTTGAGGTTTTTGTTGAATTTGTTGCTGTTTTTGAATGTTGAGGTTGTTGATGAATTTTTTGGTGTTTTTGATTGTTGCGGCTGTTGTTGAATTTTTTGTTGTTTTTCATTGTTGAGGTTTCTGTTGAAGTTGTTGGTCGTTTTGAATGTTGAGGTTGTTGATGAAATTTTTTGGTGTTTTTCATTGTTGAGGTTTTTGTTGAATTTGTTGGTGTTTTTCATTGTCGAGGTTGTTGAATTTGTTGGTATTTTTCAAAGCTGACGTTGTTGTTGAATTTTTTGGTGTTTTTAATTGTTGAGGTTTATGTTGAATTTGTTGCTGTTTTTGAATGTTGAGGTTGTTGATGAATTTTTTGGTGTTATTCATTGTTGAGGTTGTTGTTGAATTTGTTGGTGTTTTTTAATGTTGAGGTTGTTGTTGAATTGTTTGGTGTTTTTCATTGTTGAAGTTGTTGTTAAATTTGTTGGTGATTTTCAATATTGAGGTTGTTGTTGAATTTGTTGTTGTTATCAATTTTTATTTTGTTGAACCTTTTTGTATTTTTGAACGTTGAGGTTGTTGTTGAATTTGTTGGTGTTTTTCAATGTTGAGGTTGTTGAATTTGTTTGTGTTTTTCATAGCTGAGTTTGTTGTTGAATTTGTTGGTGTTTTTCATTGTTGAGGTTTTTGTTGAATTTGTTGGTGTTTTTCATTGTTGAGGTTGTTGTTGAATTTGTTGGTGATTTTCAATATTGAGGTTATGGTTGAATTTGTTGGTGTTTTTCCATGTTGAGGTTCTTGAATTTGTTGGTGTTTTTCAAAGTTGTGGTTGTTGAAATTTTTGGTATTTTCAATGGTTTTTCTTAATCTTTTTTGTATTTTTCAAAGTTGAGGTTGCAGTTGAAATTGTTGGTGTTTTGCAATGTTGAGGTTGTTGAATTTGTTGGTGTTTTTCAAAGTTGAGGTTTTTGTTGAATTTGTTGGTGTTTTTCATTGTTGAGGTTGTTTTTGAATTTGTTGGTGATTTTCAATATTGAGGTTATGGTTGAATTTGTTGGTGTTTTTCCATGTTGAGATTTTTGAATTTGTTGGTGTCTTTCAAAGTTGAGGTTGTTGTTGAATTTGTTGGTGATTTTCAATGTTGAGTTTGTTGTTGAATTTGTTGGTGTATTTGAATGTTGAGTTTGTTAAATCTGTTGGTGTTTTTCAAATTGAGGTTGTTGTTGAATTTTTTGGTGTTTTTCATTGTTGAGGTTTTTGTTGAATTTGTTGGTGTTTTTCATTGTTGAGGAAGTTGTTGAATTTGTTGGTGATTTTCAATATTGAGGTTGTTGTTGAATTTATTGGTGTATTCAATGTTTTCTTTTTAATCTTTTTGGATTGTTCAAAGTTGAGGTTGCAGTTGAATTTGTTGCTGTTTCTCAATGATGAGGTTGTTGAATTTTTTGGTGTTTTTCAAAGTTGAGGTTGTTGTTGAATTTTTTGATGTTTTTCATTGCTGAGGTTGTTGTTGAATTTGTTGGTGATTTTCAATGTTGAGGTTGTTGAATTTATTGGTGTTATCAATGGTTTTTTTTGATCTTTTTTGTATTTTTCAAAGTTGAGGTTGCAGTTGAATTTGTTGGTCTTTTTCAATGTTTGAGGTTGTTGTTGAATTTGTTGGTGATTTTCAATATTGAGGTTGTTGTTGAATTTGTTGGTGTATTTGAATGTTGAGGTTGTTAAATCTGTTGGTGTTTTTCAAATTGGGGTTGTTGTTGAATTTTTTGGTGTTTATCATTGTTGAGGATTTTGTTGAATTTGTTGGTGTTTTTCAATATTGAGGTTGTTGTTGAATTTATTGGTGTATTCAATGTTTTCTTTTTAATCTTTTTGGATTGTTCAAAGTTAAGGTTGCAGTTGAATTTGTTGCTGTTTCTCAATGTTGAGGTTGTTGAATTTTTTGGTGTTTTTCAAAGTTGAGGTTGTTGTTGAATTATTTGATGTTTTTCATTGCTGAGGTTGTTGTGGAATTTGTTGGTGCTTTTCAATGATGAATTTCTTCATGAATTTTTTGATGTTTTTCATTGTTGAGGTTTTTGTTGAATTTGTTGGTGATTTTGAATGTTGAGGTTGTTAATGAATTTTTTGGTGTTTCGCATTGTTGTGATTTCTGTAACATTTGTTGGTGTTTTTGAATGTTGAGGTTGTTGATGAATATGTTGGTGTTTTTCATTGTTGAGGTGTTTGTTGAATTTGTTGGTGTTTTTGAATGTTGTAGTTGTTGATGAATTTTTACGTGTTTTTCATTTTTGAGGTTTTTGTTGAAATTGTTGGTGACTTTCAATGTTGAGGTTGTTGTTGAATTTTTAGGTGATTTTCATTGTTGTGGTTTCTGTTCAATTTGTTGGTGTTTTTCATTGTTGAGGTTGTTGTTGAATTTGTTGGTGATTTTCATTGTTGAGGTTGTGGTTGAATTTGTTGGTGTTTTCCCATGATGAAGGTTTTTGAATTTGTTGGTGTTTTTCAAAGTTGATGCTGTTGTTGAATTTGTTGGTGATTTTCAATGTTGAGTTTGTTGTTGAATTTGTTGGTGTTTTTCATTGTTGAGGTTTTTGTTGAATTTGTTGGTGTTTTTCATTGTTGAGGTTGTTGTTGACTTTGTTGGTGATTTTCAATGTTGAGGTTGTGGTTGAATTTGTTGGTGTTTTTCAAAGTTGATGTTGTTGAAATTATTGGTGTTATCAATGGTTTTTTTAAAATCTTTTTTGTATTTTTCAAAGTTGAGGTTGCAGTTGAAATTGTTGGTGTTTTGAAATGTTGAGGTTGTTGAATTTGTTGGTGTTTTTCAAAGTTGAGGTTGTTGTTGAATTTTTTGGTGATTATCATTGTTGAGGTTTTTGTTGAATTTGTTGGTGATTTTCAATGTTGAGGTTGTTGTTGAATTTTTTGTTGTTTTTCATTGTTGAGGTTGTTGTTGAATTTGTTGGTGTTTTTGAATGTTGAGGTTGTTGTTGAATTGTTTGATGGTTTTCATTGTTGAGGTTGTTGTTAAATTTGTTGGTGATTTTCAATATTGAGGTTGTTGTTGAATTTGTTGTTGTTATCAATTTTTATTTTGTTGAACCTTTTTGTATTTTGATAGTTGAGGTTGTTGTTGAATTTGTTGGTGTTTTTCAATGTTGAGGTTGTTGAATTTGTTTGTGTTTTTCAAAGCTGAGTTTGTTGTTGAATTTGTTGGTGTTTTTCATTGTTGAGGTTTTTGTTGAATTTGATGGTGTTTTTCATTGTTGAGGTTGTTGTTGACTTTGTAGGTGATTTTCAATGTTGAGGTTGTGGTTGAATTTGTTGGTGTTTTTCAAAGTTGATGTTGTTGAAATTATTGGTGATATCAATGGTTTTTTTTAAATCTTTTTTGTATTTTTCAAAGTTGAGGTTGCAGTTGAAATTGTTGGTGTTTTGCAATGTTGAGGTTGTTGAATTTGTTGGTGTTTTTCAAAGTTGAGGTTGTTGTTGAATTTTTTGGTGTTTTTCATTGTTGAGGTTTTTGTTGAATTTGTTGGTGATTTTCAATGTTGAGGTTGTTGTTGAATTTTTTGTTGTTTTTCATTGTTGAGGTTTTTGTTGAATTTGTTAGCGTTTTTGAATGTTGAGGTTGTTGATGAATTTTTTGGTGTTTTTCATTGTAGAGGTTTTTGTTGAAATTGTTTGTGTTTTTCATTGTTGAGGTTGTTGTTGAATTTGTTGGTGATTTTCAATATTGAGGTTCTGGTTCAATTTGTTGTTGTTTTTCCAGGTTGAGGTTTTTGAATTTGTTGGTGTTTTTCAAAGTTGAGGTTGTTGTTGAATTTGTAGGTAATTTTCAATGTTGATGTTGTTGTTGCATTTTTTGATGTTTTTCATTGCTGAGGTTGTAGTTGAATTGGTTGTTGATTTTAAATTTTGAGGTTGTTGAATTCATTGGTGTTATCAATGGTTTGTTTTGATCATTTTTCTATGTTTCAAAGTTGAGGTTGCAATTGAAATTGTTGGTGTTTTTCAATGTTGAGGTTGTTGAAGTTGTTGGTGTTGTTGAAAGTTGAGGTTGTTGTTGAATTTTTCGGTGTTTTTCATTGTTGAGGTTTTTGTTGAATTTTTTGTTGTTTTTGACTGTTGAGGTTGATGATGCATTATTTGGTGTTTTTCATTGTTGAGGTTGTTGTTGAATTTGTTGGTGATTTTCAATGTTGTGGTTGTTGTTGAATTTTTAGGTGTTTTTCATTGTTGAGGTTGCTGTTGAGCTTGTTGGTTTTTTTGAATGTTGGGGTTGTTGATGAATCTTTCGGTGTTTTTCATTGTTGAGGTTTTTGTTGAATTTGTTGGTGTTTTTCATTGTTGAGGTTGTTGTTGAAGTTATTGGTGATTTTCAATGTTGAGGTTGTTGAATTCATTGGTGTTATGAATGGTTTTTTTTGATCATTTTTGTATTTTTCAAAGATGAGCTTGCAGTTGAATTTGTTGGTGTTTTTCAATGTTGAGGTTGTTGAAGTTGTTGGTGTTTTTCAAAGTTGAGGCTGTTGTTGAATCTTTCGGTGTTTTTCATTGTTGAGGTTTTTGTTGAATTTTTTGTTGTTTTTGAATGTTGAGGTTGTTGATGCATTATTTGGTGCTTTTCATTGTTGAGGTTTTAGTTGAATTTGTTGGTGACTTTCAATGTTGATGTTGTTGTTGAATTTTTAGGTGTTTTTCATTGTTGTGGTTTCTGTTGAATTTGTTGGTGTTTTTGAATGTTGAGGTTGTTGATGAATCTTTCGGTGTTTTTTCCTTGTTGAGGTTGTTGTTGAATTTGTTGGTGTTTTTTATTGTTGAGGTTGTTGTTCAATTTGTTGGTGATTTTCAATGTTGAGGTTGTGGTTGAATTTGTTGGTGTTTTTCCATGTTGAGGTTTTTGAATTTGTTGGTGTTTTTCAAAGTTGATGTTGTTGTTGAATTTGTTGGTGATTTTCAATGTTGAGTTTGTTGTTGAATTTGTTGGTGTTTTTCATTGTTGAGGTTGTTGAATTTATTGGTATTTTTCAAAGTTGACGTTGTTGTTGAATTTTTTGGTGTTTTTAATTGTTGAGGTTTTTGTTGAATTTGTTGGTGTTTTTGAATGTTGAGGTTGTTGTTGAATTTTTTGGTGTTTTTCATTGCTGAGGTTGTTGTTGAATTTGTTGGTGTTTTTGAATGTTGAGGTTGTTGTTGAATTGTTTGATGGTTTTCATTGTTGAGGTTGTTGTTAAATTTGTTGGTGATTTTCAATATTGAGGTTGTTGTTGAATTTGTTGTTGTTATCAATTTTTATTTTGTTGAACCTTTTTGTATTTTTGAAAGTTGAGGTTGTTGTTGAATTTGTTGGTGTTTTTCAATGTTGAGGTTGTTGAATTTGTTTGTGATTTTCAAAGCTGAGTTTGTTGTTGAATTTGTTGGTGTTTTTCATTGTTGAGGTTTTTGTTGAATTTGTTGGTGATTTTCATTGTTGAGGTTGTTGTTGACTTTGTTGGTGATTTTCAATGTTGAGGTTGTGGTTGAATTTGTTGGTGTTTTTCAAAGTTGATGTTGTTGAAATTATTGGTGATATCAATGGTTTTATTTAAATCTTTTTTGTATTTTTCAAAGTTGAGGTTGCAGTTGAAATTGTTGGTGTTTTGCAATGTTGAGGTTGTTGAATTTGTTGGTGTTTTTCAAAGTTGAGGTTGTTGTTGAATTTTGTGGTGTTTTTCATTGTTGAGGTTTTTGTTGAATTTGTTGGTGTTTTTCAATGTTGAGGTTGTTCATGAATTTTTTGGTGTTTTTCATTGTCGAGGTGTTTGTTGAATTTGTTGGTGATTTTGAATGTTGAGGTTGTTTTTGAATTTTTTGGTGTTTCGCATTGTTGTGATTTCTGTAACATTTGTTGGTGTTTTTGAATGTTGAGGTTGTTGATGAATTTGTTGGTGTTTTTCATTGTTGAGGTGTTTGTTGAATTTGTTGGTGTTTTTGAATGCTGAAGTTGTTGATGAATTTTTTCGTGTTTTTCATTGTTGATGTTTTTGTAGAAATTGTTGGTGACTTTCAATGTTGAGGTTGTTGTTGAATTTTTAGGTGTTTTTCATTGTTGTGGTTTCTGTTGAATTTGTTGGTATTTTTGAATGTTGAGGTTGTTGATGAATCTTTCGGTGTTTTTCATTGTTGAGGTTGTTGTTGAAATTGTTGGAGTTTTTCAATGTTGAGGTTGTTGCTGAATTTTTTGGTGATTTTCAATGTTGAGTTTGTTGTTGAATTTGTTGGTGTTTTTCATTGTTGAGGTTGTTGAATTTGTTGGTATTTTTCAAAGTTGACGTTGTTGTTGAATTTTTTGGTGTTTTTAATTTTTGAGGTTTTTGTTGAATTTGTTGCTGTTTTTGAATGTTGATGTTGTTGATGAATTGTTTGGTGTTTTTCATTGTTGAGGTTGTTGTTGAATTTGTTGGTGTTTTTGAATGTTGAGTTTGTTTTTCAATTGTTTGGTGTTTTTCATTGTTGAGGTTGTTGTTAAATTTGTTGATGATTTTCAATATTGAGGTTGTTGTTGAATTTGTTGTTGTTATCAATTTTTATTTTGTTGAATCTTTTTGTATTTTTGAATGTTGAGGTTGTTGTTGAATTTGTTGGTGTTTTTCAATGTTGAGGTTGTTGAATTTGTTTGTGTTTTTCAAAGCTGAGTTTGTTGTTGAATTTGTTGGTGTTTTTCATTGTTGAGGTATCTGTTGAATTTGTAGGTCTATTTTAATGTTGAGGTTGTTGATGAATATTTTGGTTAATTTCATTGTTGAGGTTTTTGTTGAATTTGTTGGTGTTTTTCACTGTTGATGTTGTTGTTGAATTTGTTGGTGATTTTCAATGGTGAGGTTGTGGTTGAATGTGTTGGTGTTTTTCCATGTTGAGGTTTTTGAATTTGTTGGTGTTTTTCAACGTTGAGGTTGTTGTTGAATTTGTTGGTGATTTTCAATGTTGAGTTTGTTGTTGAATTTGTTGCTGTTTCTCATTGTTGAGGTTGTTGTTGAATTTTTTGGTGTGTTTCATTGTCGAGGTTTTTGTTGAATTTGTTGGTGTTTTTCATTGTTGCGGCTGTTGTTGCATTTTTTGTTGTCTTTCATTGTTGAGGTTTCTGTTGAAGTTGTTGGTCGTTTTGAATGTTGAGGTTGTTTTGAAATTTTTTGGTGTTTTTCATTGTTGAAGTTTTTGTTGAATTTGTTGGTGTTTTTCATTGTCGAGGTTGCAGTTGAATTTGTTGGAATTTTTCAAAGTTGACGTTGTTGTTGAATTTTTTGGTGTTTTTAATTGTTGAGGTTTTTGTTGAATTTGTTGCTGTTTTTGATTGTTGAGGTTGTTGATGAATTTTTTGGTGTTTTTCATTGTTGAGGTTGTTGTTGAATTTGTTGGTGTTTTTGAATGTTGAGGTTGTTGTTGAATTGTTTGGTGTTTTTCATTGCTGAGGTTGTTGTTAAATTTGTTGGTGATTTTCAATATTGAGGTTGTTGTTGAATTTGTTGTTGTTATCAATTTTTATTTTGTTGAACCTTTTTGTATTTTTGAAAGTTGAGGTTGTTGTTGAATTTGTTGGTGTATTTCAATGTTGAGGTTGTTGTTGAATTTTTTGGTGTTTTTCATTGTTGAGGTTTTTGTTGAATTTGTTGGTGTTTTTCATTGTTGAGGTTGTTGTTGAATTTGTTGGTGATTTTCAATATTGAGGTTATGGTTGAATTTGTTGGTGTTTTTCCATGTTGAGGTTCTTGAATGTATTGGTGTTTTTCAAAGTTGTGGTTGTTGAAATTATTGGTGTTATCAATGGTTTTTTTAAATCTTTTTGTATTTTTCAAAGTTGAGGTTGCAGTTGAAATTGTTGGTGTTTTGCAATGTTGAGGTTGTTGAATATGTTGGTGTTTTTCAAAGTTGAGGTTGTTGCTGAATTTTTTGGTGTTTTTCATTGTTGAGGTTTTTGTTGAATTTGTTGGTGATTTTCAATATTGAGGTTGTGGTTGAATTTGTTGGTGTTTTTCCATGTTGAGGTTTTTGAATTTGTTGGTGATTTTCAATGTTGAGGTTGTTGTTGAATTTGTTGGTGATTTTCAATGTTGAGTTTGCTGTTCAATTTGTTGGTGTATTTGAATGTTGAGTTTGTTAAATCTGTTGGTGTTTTTCAAATTGAGGTTGTTGTTGCATTTTTTGGTGTTTTTCAATGTTGAGGTTTTTGTTGAATTTGTTGGTGTTTTTCATTGTTCAGGAAGTTGTTGAATTTGTTGGTGATTTTCAATAATGAGTTTGTTGTTGAATTTATTGGTGTATTCAATGTTTTCTTTTTAATCTTTTTGGATTGTTCAAAGTTGAGGTTGCAGTTGAATTTGTTGCTGTTTCTCAATGTTGAGGTTGTTGAATTTTTTGGTGTTTTTCAAAGTTGAGGTTGTTGTTGAATTTTTTGATGTTTTTCATTGCTGAGGTTGTTGTTGAATTTGTTGGTGATTTTCAATGTTGAGGTTGTTGAATTTATTGGTGTTATCAATGTTTTTTTTTATCTTTTTTGTATTTTTCAAATTTGAGGTTGCAGTTGAATTTGTTGGTCTTTTTCAATGTTTGAGGTTGTTGTAGTTGTTGGTGTTTTTCAAAGTTGAGGTTGTTGTTGAATTTTGTGATGTTTTTCATTGTTGAGGTTTTTGTTGAATTTGTTGGGGATTTTCAATATTGAGGTTGTTGTTGAATTTGTTGGTATTATCAATTTTTATTTTGTTGAACCTTTATGTATTTTTAAAAGTTGAGGTTGTTGTTGAATTTGTTGGTGTATTTGAATGTTGAGGTTGTTAAATCTGTTGGTGTTTTTCAAATTGGGGTTGTTGTTGAATTTTTTGGTGTTTATCATTGTTGAGGATTTTGTTGAATTTGTTGGTGTTTTTCATTGTTGAGGTTGCTGTTGAATTTGTTGGTGATTTTCAATATTGAGGTTGTAGTTGAATTTGTTGGTGTTTTCAATGTTGAGGTTTTTGAATTTGATGATGTTTTTCAAAGTTAAGGTTGTTGTTGAATTTGTTGGTGATTTTCAATGTTGAGTTTGTTGTTGAATTTTTTGGTCTTTTTCATTGTTTAGGTTGTTCTTGAAATTGTTGGAGTTTTTCAATGTTGAGTTTGTTGTTGAATTTGTTGGTGATTTTCAATGTTGAGGTTGTTGAATTTATTGGTGTTATCAATGTTTTTTATTGATCTTTTTTGTATTTTTCAAAGTTGAGGTTGCAGTTGAATTTGTTGGTCTTTTTCAATGTTTGAGATTGTTATAGTTGTTGGTGTTTTTCAAAGTTGAGGTTGTTGTTGAATTTGTTGGTGTTTTTCAATGTTGAGGTTGTTCATGAATTTTTTGGCGTTTTTCATCGTTGAGGTTTTTGTTGAATTTGTTGGTGATTTTGAATGTTGAGGTTGTTTTTGAATTTTTTGGTGTTTCGCATTGTTGTGATTTCTGTAACATCTGATGGTGTTATTGAATGTTGAAGTTGTTGATGAATTTTTTCGTGTTTTTCATTGTTGAGGTTTTTGTAGAAATTGTTGGTGACTTTCAATGTTGAGGTTGTTGTTGAATTTTTAGGTGTTTTTCATTGTTGTGGTTTCTGCTGAATTTGTTGGTATTTTTGAAAGTTGAGGTTGTTGATGAATCTTTCGGTGTTTTTCCTTGATGAGGTTTTGTTCAATTTGTTGGTGTTTTTCATTGTTGAGGTTGTTGTTGAATTTGTTGGTGATTTTCAATGTTGAGGTTGTGGTTGAATTTGTTGGTGTTTTTCCATGTTGAGGTTTTTGAATTTGTTGGTGTTTTTCAAAGTTGATGTTGTTGTTGAATTTGTTGGTGATTTTCAATGTTGAGTTTGTTGTTGAATTTTTTGGTGTTTTTCATTGTTGAGGTTGTTGTTGAAATTGCTGGAGTTTTTCAATGTTGAGGTTGTTGTTGAATTTTTTGGTGATTTTCAATGTTGAGTTTGTTGTTGAATTTGTAGGTGTTTTTCATTGTTGAAGTTGTTGAATTTGTTGGTATTGTTCAAAGTTGACGTTGTTGTTGAATTTTTTGGTGTTTTTAATTGTTGAGGTTTTTGTTGAATTTGTTGGTGTTTTTGAATGTTGAGGTTGTTGATGAATTTTTTGGTGTTTTTCATTGTTAAAGTTGTTGTTGAATTTGTTGGTGTTTTTGAATGTTGAGGTTGTTGTTGAATTGTTTGGTGTTTTTCATTGTTGAGGTTGTTGTTAAATTTGTTGGTGATTTTCAATATTGAGGTTGTTGTTGAATTTGTTGTTGTTATCAATTTTTATTTTGTTGAACCTTTTTGTATTTTTGAACGTTGAGGTTGTTGTTGAATTTGTTGGTGTTTTTCAATGTTGAGGTTGTTGAATTTGTTTGTGTTTTTCAAAGCTGAGTTTGTTGTTGAATTTGTTGGTGTTTTTCATTGTTGAGGTATCTGTTGAATTTGTAGGTCTATTTTAATGTTGAGGTTGTTGATGAATATTTTGGTTAATTTCATTGTTGTGGGATTTGTTGAATTTGTTGGTGTTTTTCACTGTTGATGTTGTTGTTGAATTTGTTGGTGATTTTCAATGGTGAGGTTGTGGTTGAATGTGTTGGTGTGTTTCCATGTTGAGGTTTTTGAATTTGTTGGTGTTTTTCAGCGTTGAGGTTGTTGTTGAATTTGTTGGTGATTTTCAATGTTGAGTTTGTTGTTGAATTTGTTGCTGTTTCTCATTGTTGAGGTTGTTGTTGAATTTTTTGGTGTGTTTCATTGTTGAGGTTTTTGTTGAATTTGTTGGTGTTTTTCATTGTTGCGGCTATTGTTGAATTTTTTGTTGTTTTTCATTGTTGAGGTTTCTGTTGAAGTTGTTGGTCGTTTTGAATGTTGAGGTTGTTGATGAAATTTTTTGGTGTTTTTCATTGTTGAGGTTTTTGTTGATTTTGTTCGTGTTTTTAATTGTCGAGGTTGTTGAATTTGTTGGTATTTTTCAAAGTTGACGTTGTTGTTGAATTTTTTGGTGTTTTTAATTGTTGAGGTTTTTGTTGAATTTGTTGGTGTTTTTGAATGTTGAGGTTGTTGATGAATTTTTTGGTGTTTTTCATTGTTGAGGTTGTTGTTGAATTTGTTGGTGTTTATGAATGTTGAGGTTGTTGATTTTGTTTGTGTTTTTCAAAGCTGAGTTTGTTGTTGAATTTGTTGGTGTTTTTCAATGTTGAGGTTGTTGAATTTGTTTGTGTTTTTCAAAGCTGAGTTTGTTGTTGAATATGTTGGTGTTTTTCATTGTTGAGGTTTTTGTTGAATTTGTTGGTGTTTTTCAATGTTGAGGTTGTTGTTGAATTTGTTGTTGATTTTCAATATTGAGGTTATGGTTGAATTGGTTGGTGTTTTTCCATGTTGAGGTTCTTGAATTTGTTGGTGTTTTTCAAAGTTGTGGTTGTTGAAATTACTGGTGTTATCAATGGTTTTTTAAAATCTTTTTTGTATTTTTCAAAGTTGAGGTTGCAGTTGAAATTGTTGGTGTTTTGCAATGTTGAGGTTGTTGAATTTGTTGGTGTTTTTCAAAGTTGAGGTTGTTGTTGAATTTTTTGGTGTTTTTCATTGTTGAGGTTGTTGTTGAATTTGTTGGTGATTTTCAATGTTGAGGTTGTGGTTGAATTTGTTGGTGTTTTTCCATGTTGAGGTTTTTGAATTTGTTGGTGTTTTTCAAAGTTGATGTTGTTGTTGAACTTGTTGGTGATTTTCAATGTTGAGTTTGTTGTTGAATTTTTTGGTGTTTTTCATTGTTGAGGTTGTTGTTGAAATTGTTGGAGTTTTTCAATGTTGAGGTTGTTGTTGAATTTTTTGGTGATTTTCAATGTTGAGTTTGTTGTTGAATTTGTTGGTGTTTTTCATTGTTGAGGTTGTTGAATTTGTTGGTATTTTTCAAAGTTGACGTTGTTGTTGAATTTTTTGGTGTTTTTAATTGTTGAAGTTTTTGTTGAATTTGTTGGTGTTTTTGAATGTTGAGGTTGTTGATGAATTTTTTGGTGTTTTTCATTGTTGAGGTTGTTGTTGAATTTGTTGGTGTTTTTGAATGTTGAGGTTGTTGTTGAATTGTTTGGTGTTTTTCATTGTTGAGGTTGTTGTTAAATTTGTTAGTGATTTTCAATATTGAGGTTGTTGTTGAATTTGTTGTTGTTATCAATTTTTATTTTGTTGAACCTTTTTGTATTTTTGAAAGTTGAGGTTGTTGTTGAATTTGTTTCTGTTTTTCAATTTTGAGGTTGTTGAATTTGTTTGTTTTTTTCAAAGCTGAGTTTGTTGTTGAATTTGTTGGTGTTTTTCATTGTTGAGGTATCTGTTGAATTTGTAGGTCTATTTGAATGTTGAGGTCGTTGATGAATATTTTGGTTAATTTCATTGTTGAGGTTTTTGTTGAATTTGTTGTTGTTTTTCACTGTTGATGTTGTTGGTGAATTTGTTGGTGATTTTCAATGCTGAGGTTGTGGTTGAATGTGTTGGTGTTTTTCCATGTTGAGGTTTTTGAATTTGTTGGTGTTTTTCAACGTTGAGATTGTTGTTGAATTTGTTGGTGATTTTCAATGTTGAGTTTGTTGTTGAATTTGTTGCTGTTTCTCATTGTTGAGGTTGTTGTTGAATTTTTTGGTGTGTTTCATTGTTGAGGTTTTTGTTGAATTTGTTGGTGTTTTTCATTGTTGCGGCTGTTGTTGAATTTTTTGTTGTTTTTCATTGTTGAGGTTTCTGTTGAAGTTGTTGGTCGTTTTGAATGTTGAGGTTGTTGATGAAATTTTTTGGTGCTCTTCATTGTTGAGGTTTTTGTTGAATTTGTTGGTGTTTTTCATTGTCGAGGTTGTAGAATTTGTTGGTATTTTTCAAAGTTGACGTTGTTGTTGAATTTTTTGGTGTTTTTAATTGTTGAGGTTTTTGTTGAATTTGTTGCTGTTTTTGAATGTTGAGGTTGTTGATGAATTTTTTGGTGTTTTTGATTGTTGCGGCTGTTGTTGAATTTTTTGTTGTTTTTCATTGTTGAGGTTTCTGTTGAAGTTGTTGGTCGTTTTGAATGTTGAGGTTGTTGATGAAATTTTTTGGTGTTTTTCATTGTTGAGGTTTTTGTTGAATTTGTTGGTGTTTTTCATTGTCGAGGTTGTTGAATTTGTTGGTATTTTTCAAAGCTGACGTTGTTGTTGAATTTTTTGGTGTTTTTAATTGTTGAGGTTTATGTTGAATTTGTTGCTGTTTTTGAATGTTGAGGTTGTTGATGAATTTTTTGGTGTTATTCATTGTTGAGGTTGTTGTTGAATTTGTTGGTGTTTTTTAATGTTGAGGTTGTTGTTGAATTGTTTGGTGTTTTTCATTGTTGAAGTTGTTGTTAAATTTGTTGGTGATTTTCAATATTGAGGTTGTTGTTGAATTTGTTGTTGTTATCAATTTTTATTTTGTTGAACCTTTTTGTATTTTTGAACGTTGAGGTTGTTGTTGAATTTGTTGGTGTTTTTCAATGTTGAGGTTGTTGAATTTGTTTGTGTTTTTCATAGCTGAGTTTGTTGTTGAATTTGTTGGTGTTTTTCATTGTTGAGGTTTTTGTTGAATTTGTTGGTGTTTTTCATTGTTGAGGTTGTTGTTGAATTTGTTGGTGATTTTCAATATTGAGGTTATGGTTGAATTTGTTGGTGTTTTTCCATGTTGAGGTTCTTGAATTTGTTGGTGTTTTTCAAAGTTGTGGTTGTTGAAATTTTTGGTATTTTCAATGGTTTTTCTTAATCTTTTTTGTATTTTTCAAAGTTGAGGTTGCAGTTGAAATTGTTGGTGTTTTGCAATGTTGAGGTTGTTGAATTTGTTGGTGTTTTTCAAAGTTGAGGTTTTTGTTGAATTTGTTGGTGTTTTTCATTGTTGAGGTTGTTTTTGAATTTGTTGGTGATTTTCAATATTGAGGTTATGGTTGAATTTGTTGGTGTTTTTCCATGTTGAGATTTTTGAATTTGTTGGTGTCTTTCAAAGTTGAGGTTGTTGTTGAATTTGTTGGTGATTTTCAATGTTGAGTTTGTTGTTGAATTTGTTGGTGTATTTGAATGTTGAGTTTGTTAAATCTGTTGGTGTTTTTCAAATTGAGGTTGTTGTTGAATTTTTTGGTGTTTTTCATTGTTGAGGTTTTTGTTGAATTTGTTGGTGTTTTTCATTGTTGAGGAAGTTGTTGAATTTGTTGGTGATTTTCAATATTGAGGTTGTTGTTGAATTTATTGGTGTATTCAATGTTTTCTTTTTAATCTTTTTGGATTGTTCAAAGTTGAGGTTGCAGTTGAATTTGTTGCTGTTTCTCAATGATGAGGTTGTTGAATTTTTTGGTGTTTTTCAAAGTTGAGGTTGTTGTTGAATTTTTTGATGTTTTTCATTGCTGAGGTTGTTGTTGAATTTGCTGGTGATTTTCAATGTTGAGGTTGTTGAATTTATTGGTGTTATCAATGGTTTTTTTTGATCTTTTTTGTATTTTTCAAAGTTGAGGTTGCAGTTGAATTTGTTGGTCTTTTTCAATGTTTGAGGTTGTTGTTGAATTTGTTGGTGATTTTCAATATTGAGGTTGTTGTTGAATTTGTTGGTGTATTTGAATGTTGAGGTTGTTAAATCTGTTGGTGTTTTTCAAATTGGGGTTGTTGTTGAATTTTTTGGTGTTTATCATTGTTGAGGATTTTGTTGAATTTGTTGGTGTTTTTCATTGTTGAGGTTGCTGTTGAATTTGTTGGTGATTTTCAATATTGTGGTTGTAGTTGAATTTGTTGGTGTTTTTCCATGTTGAGGTTTTTGAATTTGATGATGTTTTTCAAAGTTGAGGTTGTTGTTGAATTTGTTGGTGATTTTCAATGTTGAGTTTGTTGTTGAATTTTTTGGTCTTTTTCATTGTTTAGGTTGTTCTTGAAATTGTTGGAGATTTTCAATGTTGAGTTTGTTGTTGAATTTTTTGGTGATTTTCAATGTTGAGTTTGTTGTTGAATTTGTTGGTATTTTTCAAAGTTCACGTTGTTGTTGAATTTTTTGGTGTTTTTAATTGTTGTGGTTTTTGTTGAATTTGTTGGTGTTTTTGAATGTTGAGGTTGTTGTTGAATTTTTTGCTGTTTTTCATTGTTGTGGTTGTTGTTGTTGAAATTTTGACGTTTTAAATTGTTGAGGTTGTTGTTAAATTTGTTGATGATTTTAAACGTTGAATTGTTGTTGAATTTGTTGGTGTTATCAATTTTTATTTTGTTGAACCTTTTTGTATTTTTAAAAGTTGAGGTTGTAGTTGAATTTGTTGGTGTTTTTCAATGCTGATGTTGTTGAATTTGTTGGTGTTTTTCAAAGCTGAGTTTGTAGTTGAATTTGTTGGTGTTTTTCAATGATGAGGTTGTTGAATTTGTTGGTGTTTTTCAAAGCTGAGTTTGTTGTTGAATTTGTTGGTGTATTTGAATGTTGAGGTTCTTAAATCTGTTGGTGTTTTTCAAATTGAGGTTGCTTTTGAATTTTTTGGTGTTTTTCATTGTTGAGGTTTTTGATGAATGTGTTGGTGTTTTTCATTGTTGAGGTTGTTGTTGAATTTGTTGGTGATTTTCAATATTGAGATTGTAGTTGAATTTGTTGGTGTTTATCCATGTTGAGGTTTTTGAATTTGTTGGTGTATCTCAAAGTTGAGGTTGTTGTTGAATTTTTTGGTGATTTTCAATATTGAGGTTGTTGTTGAATTTATTGGTGTATTCAATGTTTTTTTTTCAATCTTTTTGTATTATTCCAAGTTGAGGTTGCAGTTGAATTTGTTGCTGTTTCTCAATGTTGAGGTTGTTGAATTTTTTGGTGTTTTTCAAAGTTGAGGTTGTTGTTGAATTTTTTGATGTTTTTCATTGCTGAGGTTGTTGTTGAATTTGTTGGTGATTTTCAATGTTGAGGTTATGGTTGAATTTGTTGGTGTTTTTCCATGTTGTGGTTCTTGAATTTGTTGGTGTTTTTCAAAGTTGAGGTTGTTGAAATTTTTGGTGTTATCAATGGTTTTTTTAAATCTTTTTTGTATTTTTCAAAGTTGAGGATGCAGTTGAAATTGTTGGTGTTTTGCAATGTTGAGGTTGTTGAATTTGTTGGTGTTTTTCAAAGTTGAGGTTGTTGTTGAATTTTTTGGTGTTTTTCATTGTTGAGGTTTTTGTTGAATTTGTTGGTGTTTTTCATTGTTGAGGTTGTTGTTGAATTTGTTGGTGATTTTCAATATTGAGGTTATGGTTGAATTTGTTGGTGTTTTTCCATGTTGAGGTTTTTGAATTTGTTGGTGTCTTTCAAAGTTGAGGTTGTTGTTGAATTTGTTGGTGATTTTCAATGTTGAGTTTGTTGTTGAATTTGTTGGTGTATTTGAATGTTGAGTTTGTTAAATCTGTTGGTGTTTTTCAAATTGAGGTTGTTGTTGAATTTTTTGATGTTTTTCATTGCTGAGGTTGTTGTTGAATTTGTTGGTGATTTTCAATGTTGAGGATGTTGAATTTATTGGTGTTATCAATGATTTTTTTTGATCTTTTTTGTATTTTTCAAAGTTGAGGTTGCAGTTGAATTTGTTGGTCTTTTTCAATGTTTGAGGTTGTTGTAGTTGTTGGTGTTTTTCAAAGTTGAGGTTGTTGTTGAATTTGTTGGTGTATTTGAATGTTGAGGTTGTTAAATCTGTTGGTGTTTTTCAAATTGGGGTTGTTGTTGAATTTTTGGGTTTTTGTCATTGTTGAGGACTTTGTTGAATTTGTTGGTGTCTTTCATTGTTGAGGTTGCTGTTGAATTTGTTGGTGATTTTCAATATTGAGTTTGTAGTTGAATTTGTTGGTGTTTTTCAATGTTGAGGTTTTTGAATTTGATGATTTTTTTCAAAGTTGAGTTTGTTGTTGAATTTGTTGGTGATTTTCAATGTTGAGTTTGTTGTTGAATTTTTTGGTCTTTTTCATTGTTGAGGTTGTTGTTGAAATTGTTGGAGTTTTTCAATGTTGAGTTTGTTGTTGAATTTTTTGGTCTTTTTCATTGTTTGGGTTGTTGTTGAAATTGTTGGAGTTTTTCAATGTTGAGTTTGTTGTTGAATTTTTTGGTGATTTTCAATGTTGAGTTTGTTGTTGAATTTGTTGGTATTTTTCAAAGTTCACGTTGTTGTTGAATTTTTTGGTGTTTTTAATTGTTGAGGTTTTTGTTGAATTTGTTGGTGTTTTTGAATGTTGAGGTTGTTGATGTATTTTTTGCTGTTTTTCATTGTTGAGGTTGTTGTTGAATTGTTGGTGTTTTTAATGTTGAAATTGTTGTTGAATTGTTTGGTGTTTTTCATTGTTGAGGTTGTTGTTGTTGAAGTTTTGATATTTTTCATTGTTGAGGTTGTTGATGAATTTGTTGGTGTTTTTGAATGTTGAGGTTGTTGTTGAATTGTTTGGTGTTTTTCATTGTTGTGGTTGTTGTTGTTGAAATTTTGACGTTTTAAATTGTTGAGGTTGTTGTTAAATTTGTTGATGATTTTAAACATTGAATTGTTGTTGAATTTGTTGGTGTTATCAATTTTTATTTTGTTGAACCTTTTTGTATTTTTAAAAGTTGAGGTTGTAGTTGAATTTGATGGTGTTTTTCAATGATGAGGTTGTTGAATTTGTTGGTGTTTTTCAAAACTGAGTTTGTTGTTGAATTTGTTGGTGTATTTGAATGTTGAGGTTCTTAAATCTGTTGGTGTTTTTCAAATTGAGGTTGCTGTTGAATTTTTTGGTGTTTTTCATTGTTGAGGTTTTTGTTGAATTTGTTGGTGTTTTTCATTGTTGAGGTTATTGTTGAATTTGTTGGTGATTTTCAATATTGAGATTGTAGTTGAATTTGTTGGTGTTTATCCATGTTGAGGTTTTTGAATTTGTTGGTGTTTCTCAAAGTTGAGGTTGTTGTTGAATTTTTTGGTGATTTTCAATATTGAGGTTGTTGTTGAATTTATTGGTGTATTCAATGTTTTTTTTTCAATCTTTTTGTATTTTTCCAAGTTGAGGTTGCAGTTGAATTTGTTGCTGTTTCTCAATGTTGAGGTTGTTGTTGAATTTTTTGATGATTTTCATTGCTGAGGTTGTTGTTGAATTTGTTGGTGATTTTCAATGTTGAGGTTATGGTTGAATTTGTTGGTGTTTTTCCATGTTGTGGTTCTTGAATTTGTTGGTGTTTTTCAAAGTTGAGGTTGTTGAAATTATTGGTGTTATCAATGGTTTTTTAAAATCTTTTTTGTATTTTTCAAAGTTGAGGTTGCAGTTGAAATTGTTGGTGTTTTGCAATGTTGAGTTTGTTGAATTTGTTGGTGTTTTTCAAAGTTGAGGTTGTTGTTGAATTTTTTGGTGTTTTTCATTGTTGAGGTTTTTGTTGAATTTGTTGGTGTTTTTCATTGTTGAGGTTGTTGTTGAATTTGTTGTTGGTGATTTTCAATATTGAGGTTATGGTTGTATTTGTTGGTGTTTTTCCATGTTGAGGTTTTTGATTTTGTTGGTGTCTTTCAAAGTTGAGGTTGTTGTTGAATTTGTTGGTGATTTTCAATGTTGAGTTTGTTGTTGAATTTGTTGGTGTATTTGAATGTTGAGTTTGTTAAATCTGTTGGTGTTTTTCAAATTGAGGTTGTTGTTGAATTTTTTGGTGTTTTTCATTGTTGAGGTTTTTGTTGAATTTGTTGGTGTTTTTCATTGTTGAGGAAGTTGTTGAATTTGTTGGTGATTTTCAATATTGAGGTTTTTGTTGAATTTATTGGTGTATTCAATGTTTTCTTTTTAATCTTTTTGGATTGTTCAAAGTTGAGGTTGCAGTTGAATTTGTTGCTGTTTCTCAATGTTGAGGTTGTTGAATTTTTTGGTGTTTTTCAAAGCTGAGGTTGTTGTTGAATTTTTTGATGTTTTTCATTGCTGAGGTTGTTGTTGAATTTGTTGGTGATTTTCAATGTTGAGGTTGTTGAATTTATTGGTGTTATCAATGTTTTTTTTTGATCTTTTTTGTATTTTTCAAAGTTGAGGTTGCAGTTGAATTTGTTGGTCTTTTTCAATGTTTGAGGTTGTTGTAGTTGTTGGTGTTTTTCAAAGTTGAGGCTGTTGTTGAATTTTTTGGTGTATTTCATTGTTGTGGTTTCTGTTGAATTTGTTGGTGTTTTTGAATGTTGAGGTTGTTGATGAATCTTTCGGTGTTTTTCATTGTTGAGGTTGTTGTTGAAATTGTTGGAGTTTTTCAATGTTGAGGTTGTTGCTGAATTTTTTGGTGATTTTCAATGTTGAGTTTGTTGTTGAATTTGTTGGTGTTTTTCATTGTTGAGGTTGTTGAATTTGTTGGTATTTTTCAAAGTTGACGTTGTTGTTGAATTTTTTGGTGTTTTTAATTTTTGAGGTTTTTGTTGAATTTGTTGCTGTTTTTGAATGTTGATGTTGTTGATGAATTGTTTGGTGTTTTTCATTGTTGAGGTTGTTGTTGAATTTGTTGGTGTTTTTGAATGTTGAGTTTGTTTTTCAATTGTTTGGTGTTTTTCATTGTTGAGGTTGTTGTTAAATTTGTTGATGATTTTCAATATTGAGGTTGTTGTTGAATTTGTTGTTGTTATCAATTTTTATTTTGTTGAATCTTTTTGTATTTTTGAATGTTGAGGTTGTTGTTGAATTTGTTGGTGTTTTTCAATGTTGAGGTTGTTGAATTTGTTTGTGTTTTTCAAAGCTGAGTTTGTTGTTGAATTTGTTGGTGTTTTTCATTGTTGAGGTATCTGTTGAATTTGTAGGTCTATTTTAATGTTGAGGTTGTTGATGAATATTTTGGTTAATTTCATTGTTGAGGTTTTTGTTGAATTTGTTGGTGTTTTTCACTGTTGATGTTGTTGTTGAATTTGTTGGTGATTTTCAATGGTGAGGTTGTGGTTGAATGTGTTGGTGTTTTTCCATGTTGAGGTTTTTGAATTTGTTGGTGTTTTTCAACGTTGAGGTTGTTGTTGAATTTGTTGGTGATTTTCAATGTTGAGTTTGTTGTTGAATTTGTTGCTGTTTCTCATTGTTGAGGTTGTTGTTGAATTTTTTGGTGTGTTTCATTGTCGAGGTTTTTGTTGAATTTGTTGGTGTTTTTCATTGTTGCGGCTGTTGTTGCATTTTTTGTTGTCTTTCATTGTTGAGGTTTCTGTTGAAGTTGTTGGTCGTTTTGAATGTTGAGGTTGTTTTGAAATTTTTTGGTGTTTTTCATTGTTGAAGTTTTTGTTGAATTTGTTGGTGTTTTTCATTGTCGAGGTTGCAGTTGAATTTGTTGGAATTTTTCAAAGTTGACGTTGTTGTTGAATTTTTTGGTGTTTTTAATTGTTGAGGTTTTTGTAGAATTTGTTGCTGTTTTTGATTGTTGAGGTTGTTGATGAATTTTTTGGTGTTTTTCATTGTTGAGGTTGTTGTTGAATTTGTTGGTGTTTTTGAATGTTGAGGTTGTTGTTGAATTGTTTGGTGTTTTTCATTGCTGAGGTTGTTGTTAAATTTGTTGGTGATTTTCAATATTGAGGTTGTTGTTGAATTTGTTGTTGTTATCAATTTTTATTTTGTTGAACCTTTTTGTATTTTTGAAAGTTGAGGTTGTTGTTGAATTTGTTGGTGTATTTCAATGTTGAGGTTGTTGTTGAATTTTTTGGTGTTTTTCATTGTTGAGGTTTTTGTTGAATTTGTTGGTGTTTTTCATTGTTGAGGTTGTTGTTGAATTTGTTGGTGATTTTCAATATTGAGGTTATGGTTGAATTTGTTGGTGTTTTTCCATGTTGAGGTTCTTGAATGTATTGGTGTTTTTCAAAGTTGTGGTTGTTGAAATTATTGGTGTTATCAATGGTTTTTTTAAATCTTTTTGTATTTTTCAAAGTTGAGGTTGCAGTTGAAATTGTTGGTGTTTTGCAATGTTGAGGTTGTTGAATATGTTGGTGTTTTTCAAAGTTGAGGTTGTTGCTGAATTTTTTGGTGTTTTTCATTGTTGAGGTTTTTGTTGAATTTGTTGGTGATTTTCAATATTGAGGTTGTGGTTGAATTTGTTGGTGTTTTTCCATGTTGAGGTTTTTGAATTTGTTGGTGATTTTCAATGTTGAGGTTGTTGTTGAATTTGTTGGTGATTTTCAATGTTGAGTTTGCTGTTCAATTTGTTGGTGTATTTGAATGTTGAGTTTGTTAAATCTGTTGGTGTTTTTCAAATTGAGGTTGTTGTTGAATTTTTTGGTTTTTTTCAATGTTGAGGTTTTTGTTGAATTTGTTGGTGTTTTTCATTGTTCAGGAAGTTGTTGAATTTGTTGGTGATTTTCAATAATGAGTTTGTTGTTGAATTTATTGGTGTATTCAATGTTTTCTTTTTAATCTTTTTGGATTGTTCAAAGTTGAGGTTGCAGTTGAATTTGTTGCTGTTTCTCAATGTTGAGGTTGTTGAATTTTTTGGTGTTTTTCAAAGTTGAGGTTGTTGTTGAATTTTTTGATGTTTTTCATTGCTGAGGTTGTTGTTGAATTTGTTGGTGATTTTCAATGTTGAGGTTGTTGAATTTATTGGTGTTATCAATGTTTTTTTTTATCTTTTTTGTATTTTTCAAATTTGAGGTTGCAGTTGAATTTGTTGGTCTTTTTCAATGTTTGAGGTTGTTGTAGTTGTTGGTGTTTTTCAAAGTTGAGGTTGTTGTTGAATTTTGTGATGTTTTTCATTGTTGAGGTTTTTGTTGAATTTGTTGGGGATTTTCAATATTGAGGTTGTTGTTGAATTTGTTGGTATTATCAATTTTTATTTTGTTGAACCTTTATGTATTTTTAAAAGTTGAGGTTGTTGTTGAATTTGTTGGTGTATTTGAATGTTGAGGTTGTTAAACCTGTTGGTGTTTTTCAAATTGGGGTTGTTGTTGAATTTTTTGGTGTTTATCATTGTTGAGGATTTTGTTGAATTTGTTGGTGTTTTTCATTGTTGAGGTTGCTGTTGAATTTGTTGGTGATTTTCAATATTGAGGTTGTAGTTGAATTTGTTGGTGTTTTCAATGTTGAGGTTTTTGAATTTGATGATGTTTTTCAAAGTTAAGGTTGTTGTTGAATTTGTTGGTGATTTTCAATGTTGAGTTTGTTGTTGAATTTTTTGGTCTTTTTCATTGTTTAGGTTGTTCTTGAAATTGTTGGAGTTTTTCAATGTTGAGTTTGTTGTTGAATTTGTTGGTGATTTTCAATGTTGAGGTTGTTGAATTTATTGGTGTTATCAATGTTTTTTATTGATCTTTTTTGTATTTTTCAAAGTTGAGGTTGCAGTTGAATTTGTTGGTCTTTTTCAATGTTTGAGGTTGTTATAGTTGTTGGTGTTTTTCAAAGTTGAGGTTGTTGTTGAATTTGTTGGTGTTTTTCAATGTTGAGGTTGTTCATGAATTTTTTGGCGTTTTTCATTGTTGAGGTTTTTGTTGAATTTGTTGGTGATTTTGAATGTTGAGGTTGTTTTTGAATTTTTTGGTGTTTCGCATTGTTGTGATTTCTGTAACATCTGATGGTGTTATTGAATGTTGAAGTTGTTGATGAATTTTTTCGTGTTTTTCATTGTTGAGGTTTTTGTAGAAATTGTTGGTGACTTTCAATGTTGAGGTTGTTGTTGAATTTTTAGGTGTTTTTCATTGTTGTGGTTTCTGTTGAATTTGTTGGTATTTTTGAAAGTTGAGGTTGTTGATGAATCTTTCGGTGTTTTTCCTTGATGAGGTTTTGTTCAATTTGTTGGTGTTTTTCATTGTTGAGGTTGTTGTTGAATTTGTTGGTGATTTTCAATGTTGAGGTTGTGGTTGAATTTGTTGGTGTTTTTCCATGTTGAGGTTTTTGAATTTGTTGGTGTTTTTCAAAGTTGATGTTGTTGTTGAATTTGTTGGTGATTTTCAATGTTGAGTTTGTTGTTGAATTTTTTGGTGTTTTTCATTGTTGAGGTTGTTGTTGAAATTGCTGGAGTTTTTCAATGTTGAGGTTGTTGTTGAATTTTTTGGTGATTTTCAATGTTGAGTTTGTTGTTGAATTTGTAGGTGTTTTTCATTGTTGAAGTTGTTGAATTTGTTGGTATTGTTCAAAGTTGACGTTGTTGTTGAATTTTTTGGTGTTTTTAATTGTTGAGGTTTTTGTTGAATTTGTTGGTGTTTTTGAATGTTGAGGTTGTTGATGAATTTTTTGGTGTTTTTCATTGTTAAAGTTGTTGTTGAATTTGTTGGTGTTTTTGAATGTTGAGGTTGTTGTTGAATTGTTTGGTGTTTTTCATTGTTGAGGTTGTTGTTAAATTTGTTGGTGATTTTCAATATTGAGGTTGTTGTTGAATTTGTTGTTGTTATCAATTTTTATTTTGTTGAACCTTTTTGTATTTTTGAACGTTGAGGTTGTTGTTGAATTTGTTGGTGTTTTTCAATGTTGAGGTTGTTGAATTTGTTTGTGTTTTTCAAAGCTGAGTTTGTTGTTGAATTTGTTGGTGTTTTTCATTGTTGAGGTATCTGTTGAATTTGTAGGTCTATTTTAATGTTGAGGTTGTTGATGAATATTTTGGTTAATTTCATTGTTGTGGGATTTGTTGAATTTGTTGGTGTTTTTCACTGTTGATGTTGTTGTTGAATTTGTTGGTGATTTTCAATGGTGAGGTTGTGGTTGAATGTGTTGGTGTGTTTCCATGTTGAGGTTTTTGAATTTGTTGGTGTTTTTCAACGTTGAGGTTGTTGTTGAATTTGTTGGTGATTTTCAATGTTGAGTTTGTTGTTGAATTTGTTGCTGTTTCTCATTGTTGAGGTTGTTGTTGAATTTTTTGGTGTGTTTCATTGTTGAGGTTTTTGTTGAATTTGTTGGTGTTTTTCATTGTTGCGGCTATTGTTGAATTTTTTGTTGTTTTTCATTGTTGAGGTTTCTGTTGAAGTTGTTGGTCGTTTTGAATGTTGAGGTTGTTGATGAAATTTTTTGGTGTTTTTCATTGTTGAGGTTTTTGTTGATTTTGTTGGTGTTTTTAATTGTCGAGGTTGTTGAATTTGTTGGTATTTTTCAAAGTTGACGTTGTTGTTGAATTTTTTGGTGTTTTTAATTGTTGAGGTTTTTGTTGAATTTGTTGGTGTTTTTGAATGTTGAGGTTGTTGATGAATTTTTTGGTGTTTTTCATTGTTGAGGTTGTTGTTGAATTTGTTGGTGTTTATGAATGTTGAGGTTGTTGATTTTGTTTGTGTTTTTCAAAGCTGAGTTTGTTGTTGAATTTGTTGGTGTTTTTCAATGTTGAGGTTGTTGAATTTGTTTGTGTTTTTCAAAGCTGAGTTTGTTGTTGAATATGTTGGTGTTTTTCATTGTTGAGGTTTTTGTTGAATTTGTTGGTGTTTTTCAATGTTGAGGTTGTTGTTGAATTTGTTGTTGATTTTCAATATTGAGGTTATGGTTGAATTGGTTGGTGTTTTTCCATGTTGAGGTTCTTGAATTTGTTGGTGTTTTTCAAAGTTGTGGTTGTTGAAATTACTGGTGTTATCAATGGTTTTTTAAAATCTTTTTTGTATTTTTCAAAGTTGAGGTTGCAGTTGAAATTGTTGGTGTTTTGCAATGTTGAGGTTGTTGAATTTGTTGGTGTTTTTCAAAGTTGAGGTTGTTGTTGAATTTTTTGGTGTTTTTCATTGTTGAGGTTGTTGTTGAATTTGTTGGTGATTTTCAATGTTGAGGTTGTGGTTGAATTTGTTGGTGTTTTTCCATGTTGAGGTTTTTGAATTTGTTGGTGTTTTTCAAAGTTGATGTTGTTGTTGAACTTGTTGGTGATTTTCAATGTTGAGTTTGTTGTTGAATTTTTTGGTGTTTTTCATTGTTGAGGTTGTTGTTGAAATTGTTGGAGTTTTTCAATGTTGAGGTTGTTGTTGAATTTTTTGGTGATTTTCAATGTTGAGTTTGTTGTTGAATTTGTTGGTGTTTTTCATTGTTGAGGTTGTTGAATTTGTTGGTATTTTTCAAAGTTGACGTTGTTGTTGAATTTTTTGGTGTTTTTAATTGTTGAAGTTTTTGTTGAATTTGTTGGTGTTTTTGAATGTTGAGGTTGTTGATGAATTTTTTGGTGTTTTTCATTGTTGAGGTTGTTGTTGAATTTGTTGGTGTTTTTGAATGTTGAGGTTGTTGTTGAATTGTTTGGTGTTTTTCATTGTTGAGGCTGTTGTTAAATTTGTTAGTGATTTTCAATATTGAGGTTGTTGTTGAATTTGTTGTTGTTATCAATTTTTATTTTGTTGAACCTTTTTGTATTTTTGAAAGTTGAGGTTGTTGTTGAATTTGTTTCTGTTTTTCAATTTTGAGGTTGTTGAATTTGTTTGTTTTTTTCAAAGCTGAGTTTGTTGTTGAATTTGTTGGTGTTTTTCATTGTTGAGGTATCTGTTGAATTTGTAGGTCTATTTGAATGTTGAGGTCGTTGATGAATATTTTGGTTAATTTCATTGTTGAGGTTTTTGTTGAATTTGTTGTTGTTTTTCACTGTTGATGTTGTTGGTGAATTTGTTGGTGATTTTCAATGCTGAGGTTGTGGTTGAATGTCTTGGTGTTTTTCCATGTTGAGGTTTTTGAATTTGTTGGTGTTTTTCAACGTTGAGATTGTTGTTGAATTTGTTGGTGATTTTCAATGTTGAGTTTGTTGTTGAATTTGTTGCTGTTTCTCATTGTTGAGGTTGTTGTTGAATTTTTTGGTGTGTTTCATTGTTGAGGTTTTTGTTGAATTTGTTGGTGTTTTTCATTGTTGCGGCTGTTGTTGAATTTTTTGTTGTTTTTCATTGTTGAGGTTTCTGTTGAAGTTGTTGGTCGTTTTGAATGTTGAGGTTGTTGATGAAATTTTTTGGTGCTCTTCATTGTTGAGGTTTTTGTTGAATTTGTTGGTGTTTTTCATTGTCGAGGTTGTAGAATTTGTTGGTATTTTTCAAAGTTGACGTTGTTGTTGAATTTTTTGGTGTTTTTAATTGTTGAGGTTTTTGTTGAATTTGTTGCTGTTTTTGAATGTTGAGGTTGTTGATGAATTTTTTGGTGTTTTTCATTGTTGCGGCTGTTGTTGAATTTTTTGTTGTTTTTCATTGTTGAGGTTTCTGTTGAAGTTGTTGGTCGTTTTGAATGTTGAGGTTGTTGATGAAATTTTTTGGTGTTTTTCATTGTTGAGGTTTTTGTTGAATTTGTTGGTGTTTTTCATTGTCGAGGTTGTTGAATTTGTTGGTATTTTTCAAAGCTGACGTTGTTGTTGAATTTTTTGGTGTTTTTAATTGTTGAGGTTTATGTTGAATTTGTTGCTGTTTTTGAATGTTGAGGTTGTTGATGAATTTTTTGGTGTTATTCATTGTTGAGGTTGTTGTTGAATTTGTTGGTGTTTTTTAATGTTGAGGTTGTTGTTGAATTGTTTGGTGTTTTTCATTGTTGAAGTTGTTGTTAAATTTGTTGGTGATTTTCAATATTGAGGTTGTTGTTGAATTTGTTGTTGTTATCAATTTTTATTTTGTGGAACTTTTTGTATTTTTGAAAGCTGAGGTTGTTGTTGAATTTGTTGGTGTTTTTCAATGTTGAGGTTGTTGAATTTGTTTGTGTTTTTCATAGCTGAGTTTGTTGTTGAATTTGTTGGTGTTTTTCATTGTTGAGGTTTTTGTTGAATTTGTTGGTGTTTTTCATTGTTGAGGTTGTTGTTGAATTTGTTGGTGATTTTCAATATTGAGGTTATGGTTGAATTTGTTGGTGTTTTTCCATGTTGAGGTTCTTGAATTTGTTGGTGTTTTTCAAAGTTGTGGTTGTTGAAATTTTTGGTATTTTCAATGGTTTTTCTTAATCTTTTTTGTATTTTTCAAAGTTGAGGTTGCAGTTGAAATTGTTGGTGTTTTGCAATGTTGAGGTTGTTGAATTTGTTGGTGTTTTTCAAAGTTGAGGTTTTTGTTGAATTTGTTGGTGTTTTTCATTGTTGAGGTTGTTTTTGAATTTGTTGGTGATTTTCAATATTGAGGTTATGGTTGAATTTGTTGGTGTTTTTCCATGTTGAGATTTTTGAATTTGTTGGTGTCTTTCAAAGTTGAGGTTGTTGTTGAATTTGTTGGTGATTTTCAATGTTGAGTTTGTTGTTGAATTTGTTGGTGTATTTGAATGTTGAGTTTGTTAAATCTGTTGGTGTTTTTCAAATTGAGGTTGTTGTTGAATTTTTTGGTGTTTTTCATTGTTGAGGTTTTTGTTGAATTTGTTGGTGTTTTTCATTGTTGAGGAAGTTGTTGAATTTGTTGGTGATTTTCAATATTGAGGTTGTTGTTGAATTTATTGGTGTATTCAATGTTTTCTTTTTAATCTTTTTGGATTGTTCAAAGTTGAGGTTGCAGTTGAATTTGTTGCTGTTTCTCAATGATGAGGTTGTTGAATTTTTTGGTGTTTTTCAAAGTTGAGGTTGTTGTTGAATTTTTTGATGTTTTTCATTGCTGAGGTTGTTGTTGAATTTGTTGGTGATTTTCAATGTTGAGGTTGTTGAATTTATTGGTGTTATCAATGGTTTTTTTTGATCTTTTTTGTATTTTTCAAAGTTGAGGTTGCAGTTGAATTTGTTGGTCTTTTTCAATGTTTGAGGTTGTTGTAGTTGTTGGTGTTTTTCAAAGTTGAGGTTGCTGTTGAATTTTGTGGTGTTTTTCATTGTTGAGGTTTTTGTTGAATTTGTTGGTGATTTTCAATATTGAGGTTGTTGTTGAATTTGTTGGTGTATTTGAATGTTGAGGTTGTTAAATCTGTTGGTGTTTTTCAAATTGGGGTTGTTGTTGAATTTTTTGGTGTTTATCATTGTTGAGGATTTTGTTGAATTTGTTGGTGATTTTCATTGTTGAGGTTGCTGTTGAATTTGTTGGTGATTTTCAATATTGTGGTTGTAGTTGAATTTGTTGGTGTTGTTCCATGTTGAGGTTTTTGAATTTGATGATGTTTTTCAAAGTTGAGGTTGTTGTTGAATTTGTTGGTGATTTTCAATGTTGAGTTTGTTGTTGAATTTTTTGGTCTTTTTCATTGTTTAGGTTGTTCTTGAAATTGTTGGAGATCTTCAATGTTGAGTTTGTTGTTGAATTTTTTGGTGATTTTCAATGTTGAGTTTGTTGTTGAATTTGTTGGTATTTTTCAAAGTTCACGTTGTTGTTGAATTTTTTGGTGTTTTTAATTGTTGTGGTTTTTGTTGAATTTGTTGGTGTTTTTGAATGTTGAGGTTGTTGTTGAATTTTTTGCTGTTTTTCATTGTTGTGGTTGTTGTTGTTGAAATTTTGACGTTTTAAATTGTTGAGGTTGTTGTTAAATTTGTTGATGATTTTAAACGTTGAATTGTTGTTGAATTTGTTGGTGTTATCAATTTTTATTTTGTTGAACCTTTTTGTATTTTTAAAAGTTGAGGTTGTAGTTGAATTTGTTGGTGTTTTTCAATGCTGATGTTGTTGAATTTGTTGGTGTTTTTCAAAGCTGAGTTTGTAGTTGAATTTGTTGGTGTTTTTCAATGATGAGGTTGTTGAATTTGTTGGTGTTTTTCAAAGCTGAGTTTGTTGTTGAATTTGTTGGTGTATTTGAATGTTGAGGTTCTTAAATCTGTTGGTGTTTTTCAAATTGAGGTTGCTGTTGAATTTTTTGGTGTTTTTCATTGTTGAGGTTTTTGATGAATGTGTTGGTGTTTTTCATTGATGAGGTTGTTGTTGAATTTGTTGGTGATTTTCAATATTGAGATTGTAGTTGAATTTGTTGGTGTTTATCCATGTTGAGGTTTTTGAATTTGTTGGTGTATCTCAAAGTTGAGGTTGTTGTTGAATTTTTTGGTGATTTTCAATATTGAGGTTGTTGTTGAATTTATTGGTGTATTCAATGTTTTTTTTTCAATCTTTTTGTATTATTCCAAGTTGAGGTTGCAGTTGAATTTGTTGCTGTTTCTCAATGTTGAGGTTGTTGAATTTTTTGGTGTTTTTCAAAGTTGAGGTTGTTGTTGAATTTTTTGATGTTTTTCATTGCTGAGGTTGTTGTTGAATTTGTTGGTGATTTTCAATGTTGAGGTTATGGTTGAATTTGTTGGTGTTTTTCCATGTTGTGGTTCTTGAATTTGTTGGTGTTTTTCAAAGTTGAGGTTGTTGAAATTTTTGGTGTTATCAATGGTTTTTTTAAATCTTTTTTGTATTTTTCAAAGTTGAGGATGCAGTTGAAATTGTTGGTGTTTTGCAATGTTGAGGTTGTTGAATTTGTTGGTGTTTTTCAAAGTTGAGGTTGTTGTTGAATTTTTTGGTGTTTTTCATTGTTGAGGTTTTTGTTGAATTTGTTGGTGTTTTTCATTGTTGAGGTTGTTGTTGAATTTGTTGGTGATTTTCAATATTGAGGTTATGGTTGAATTTGTTGGTGTTTTTCCATGTTGAGGTTTTTGAATTTGTTGGTGTCTTTCAAAGTTGAGGTTGTTGTTGAATTTGTTGGTGATTTTCAATGTTGAGTTTGTTGTTGAATTTGTTGGTGTATTTGAATGTTGAGTTTGTTAAATCTGTTGGTGTTTTTCAAATTGAGGTTGTTGTTGAATTTTTTGATGTTTTTCATTGCTGAGGTTGTTGTTGAATTTGTTGGTGATTTTCAATGTTGAGGATGTTGAATTTATTGGTGTTATCAATGATTTTTTTTGATCTTTTTTGTATTTTTCAAAGTTGAGGTTGCAGTTGAATTTGTTGGTCTTTTTCAATGTTTGAGGTTGTTGTAGTTGTTGGTGTTTTTCAAAGTTGAGGTTGTTGTTGAATTTGTTGGTGTATTTGAATGTTGAGGTTGTTAAATCTGTTGGTGTTTTTCAAATTGGGGTTGTTGTTGAATTTTTGGGTTTTTGTCATTGTTGAGGACTTTGTTGAATTTGTTGGTGTCCTTCATTGTTGAGGTTGCTGTTGAATTTGTTGGTGATTTTCAATATTGAGTTTGTAGTTGAATTTGTTGGTGTTTTTCAATGTTGAGGTTTTTGAATTTGATGATTTTTTTCAAAGTTGAGTTTGTTGTTGAATTTGTTGGTGATTTTCAATGTTGAGTTTGTTGTTGAATTTTTTGGTCTTTTTCATTGTTGAGGTTGTTGTTGAAATTGTTGGAGTTTTTCAATGTTGAGTTTGTTGTTGAATTTTTTGGTCTTTTTCATTGTTTGGGTTGTTGTTGAAATTGTTGGAGTTTTTCAATGTTGAGTTTGTTGTTGAATTTTTTGGTGATTTTCAATGTTGAGTTTGTTGTTGAATTTGTTGGTATTTTTCAAAGTTCACGTTGTTGTTGAATTTTTTGGTGTTTTTAATTGTTGAGGTTTTTGTTGAATTTGTTGGTGTTTTTGAATGTTGAGGTTGTTGATGTATTTTTTGCTGTTTTTCATTGTTGAGGTTGTTGTTGAATTGTTGGTGTTTTTGAATGTTGAAATTGTTGTTGAATTGTTTGGTGTTTTTCATTGTTGAGGTTGTTGTTGTTGAAGTTTTGATATTTTTCATTGTTGAGGTTGTTGATGAATTTGTTGGTGTTTTTGAATGTTAAGGTTGTTGTTGAATTGTTTGGTGTTTTTCATTGTTGTGGTTGTTGTTTTTGAAATTTTGACGTTTTAAATTGTTGAGGTTGTTGTTAAATTTGTTGATGATTTTAAACATTGAATTGTTGTTGAATTTGTTGGTGTTATCAATTTTTATTTTGTTGAACCTTTTTGTATTTTTAAAAGTTGAGGTTGTAGTTGAATTTGATGGTGTTTTTCAATGATGAGGTTGTTGAATTTGTTGGTGTTTTTCAAAGCTGAGTTTGTTGTTGAATTTGTTGGTGTATTTGAATGTTGAGGTTCTTAAATCTGTTGGTGTTTTTCAAATTGAGGTTGCTGTTGAATTTTTTGGTGTTTTTCAATGTTGAGGTTTTTGAATTTGATGATTTTTTTCAAAGTTGAGTTTGTTGTTGAATTTGTTGGTGATTTTCAATGTTGAGTTTGTTGTTGAATTTTTTGGTCTTTTTCATTGTTGAGGTTGTTGTTGAAATTGTTGGAGTTTTTCAATGTTGAGTTTGTTGTTGAATTTTTTGGTCTTTTTCATTGTTTGGGTTGTTGTTGAAATTGTTGGAGTTTTTCAATGTTGAGTTTGTTGTTGAATTTTTTGGTGATTTTCAATGTTGAGTTTGTTGTTGAATTTGTTGGTATTTTTCAAAGTTCACGTTGTTGTTGAATTTTTTGGTGTTTTTAATTGTTGAGGTTTTTGTTGAATTTGTTGGTGTTTTTGAATGTTGAGGTTGTTGATGTATTTTTTGCTGTTTTTCATTGTTGAGGTTGTTGTTGAATTGTTGGTGTTTTTGAATGTTGAAATTGTTGTTGAATTGTTTGGTGTTTTTCATTGTTGAGGTTGTTGTTGTTGAAGTTTTGATATTTATCATTGTTGAGGTTGTTGATGAATTTGTTGGTGTTTTTGAATGTTAAGGTTGTTGTTGAATTGTTTGGTGTTTTTCATTGTTGTGGTTGTTGTTGTTGAAATTTTGACGTTTTAAATTGTTGAGGTTGTTGTTAAATTTGTTGATGATTTTAAACATTGAATTGTTGTTGAATTTGTTGGTGTTATCAATTTTTATTTTGTTGAACCTTTTTGTATTTTTAAAAGTTGAGGTTGTAGTTGAATTTGATGGTGTTTTTCAATGATGAGGTTGTTGAATTTGTTGGTGTTTTTCAAAGCTGAGTTTGTTGTTGAATTTGTTGGTGTATTTGAATGTTGAGGTTCTTAAATCTGTTGGTGTTTTTCAAATTGAGGTTGCTGTTGAATTTTTTGGTGTTTTTCATTGTTGAGGTTTTTGTTGAATTTGTTGGTGTTTTTCATTGTTGAGGTTATTGTTGAATTTGTTGGTGATTTTCAAATATTGAGATTGTAGTTGAATTTGTTGGTGTTTATCCATGTTGAGGTTTTTGAATTTGTTGGTGTTTCTCAAAGTTGAGGTTGTTGTTGAATTTTTTGGTGATTTTCAATATTGAGGTTGTTGTTGAATTTATTGGTGTATTCAATGTTTTTTTTTCAATCTTTTTGTATTTTTCCAAGTTGAGGTTGCAGTTGAATTTGTTGCTGTTTCTCAATGTTGAGGTTGTTGTTGAATTTTTTGATGATTTTCATTGCTGAGGTTGTTGTTGAATTTGTTGGTGATTTTCAATGTTGAGGTTATGGTTGAATTTGTTGGTGTTTTTCCATGTTGTGGTTCTTGAATTTGTTGGTGTTTTTCAAAGTTGAGGTTGTTGAAATTATTGGTGTTATCAATGGTTTTTTAAAATCTTTTTTGTATTTTTCAAAGTTGAGGTTGCAGTTGAAATTGTTGGTGTTTTGCAATGTTGAGTTTGTTGAATTTGTTGGTGTTTTTCAAAGTTGAGGTTGTTGTTGAATTTTTTGGTGTTTTTCATTGTTGAGGTTTTTGTTGAATTTGTTGGTGTTTTTCATTGTTGAGGTTGTTGTTGAATTTGTTGTTGGTGATTTTCAATATTGAGGTTATGGTTGTATTTGTTGGTGTTTTTCCATGTTGAGGTTTTTGATTTTGTTGGTGTCTTTCAAAGTTGAGGTTGTTGTTGAATTTGTTGGTGATTTTCAATGTTGAGTTTGTTGTTGAATTTGTTGGTGTATTTGAATGTTGAGTTTGTTAAATCTGTTGGTGTTTTTCAAATTGAGGTTGTTGTTGAATTTTTTGGTGTTTTTCATTGTTGAGGTTTTTGTTGAATTTGTTGGTGTTTTTCATTGTTGAGGAAGTTGTTGAATTTGTTGGTGATTTTCAATATTGAGGTTTTTGTTGAATTTATTGGTGTATTCAATGTTTTCTTTTTAATCTTTTTGGATTGTTCAAAGTTGAGGTTGCAGTTGAATTTGTTGCTGTTTCTCAATGTTGAGATTGTTGAATTTTTTGGTGTTTTTCAAAGCTGAGGTTGTTGTTGAATTTTTTGATGTTTTTCATTGCTGAGGTTGTTGTTGAATTTGTTGGTGATTTTCAATGTTGAGGTTGTTGAATTTATTGGTGTTATCAATGTTTTTTTTTGATCTTTTTTGTATTTTTCAAAGTTGAGGTTGCAGTTGAATTTGTTGGTCTTTTTCAATGTTTGAGGTTGTTGTAGTTGTTGGTGTTTTTCAAAGTTGAGGTTGTTGTTGAATTTTTTGGTGTATTTCATTGTTGAGGTTTTTGTTGAATTTGTTGGTGTTTTTCAATGTTGAGGTTGTTCATGAATTTTTTGGTGTTTTTCAATGTGGAGGTTTTTGTTGAATTTGTTGGTGATTTTGAATGTTGAGGTTGTTTTTGAATTTTTTGGTGTTTCGCATTGTTGTGATTTCTGTAACATTTGTTGGTGTTTTTGAATGTTGAGGTTGTTGATGAATTTGTTGGTGTTTTTCATTGTTGAGGTGTTTGTTGAATTTGTTGGTGTTTTTGAATGCTGAAGTTGTTGATGAATTTTTTCGTGTTTTTCATTGTTGAGGTTTTTGTAGAAATTGTTGGTGACTTTCAATGTTGAGGTTGTTGTTGAATTTTTAGGTGTTTTTCATTGTTGTGGTTTCTGTTGAATTTGTTGGTGTTTTTGAATGTTGAGGTTGTTGATGAATCTTTCGGTGTTTTTCATTGTTGAGGTTGTTGTTGAAATTGTTGGAGTTTTTCAATGTTGAGGTTGTTGTTGAATTTTTTGGTGATTTTCAATGTTGAGTTTGTTGTTGAATTTGTTGGTGTTTTTCATTGTTGAGGTTGTTGAATTTGTTGGTATTTTTCAAAGTTGACGTTATTGTTTAATTTTTTGGTGTTTTTAATTGTTGAGGTTTTTGTTGAATTTGTTGGTGTTTTTGAATGTTGAGCTTGTTGATGAATTTTTTGTTGTTTTTCATTGTTGAGGTTGTTGTTGAATTGTTTGGTGTTTTTCATTGTTGAGGTTGTTGTTAAATTGTTTTGTGTTTTTCATTGTTGAGGTTGTTGTTAAATTTGTTGGTGATATCAATTTTTATTTTGTTGAACCTTTTTGTATTTTTGAACGTTGAGGTTGTTGTTGAACCTTTTTGTATTTTTGAACGTTGAGGTTGTTGTTGAATTTGTTTGTGTTTTTCAAAGCTGAGTTTGTTGTTGAATTTGTTGGTGTTTTTCATTGTTGAGGTATCTGTTGAATTTGTAGGTCTATTTTAATGTTGAGGTTGTTGATGAATATTTTGGTTAATTTCATTGTTGTGGGATTTGTTGAATTTGTTGGTGTTTTTCACTGTTGATGTTGTTGTTGAATTTGTTGGTGATTTTCAATGGTGAGGTTGTGGTTGAATGTGTTGGTGTTTTTCCATGTTGAGGTTTTTGAATTTGTTGGTGTTTTTCAACGTTGAGGTTGTTGTTGAATTTGTTGGTGATTTTCAATGTTGAGTTTGTTGTTGAATTTGTTGCTGTTTCTCATTGTTGAGGTTGTTGTTGAATTTTTTGGTGTGTTTCATTGTTGAGGTTTTTGTTGAATTTGTTGGTGTTTTTCATTGTTGCGGCTGTTGTTGCATTTTTTGTTGTCTTTCATTGTTGAGGTTTCTGTTGAAGTTGTTGGTCGTTTTGAATGTTGAGGTTGTTTTGAAATTTTTTGGTGTTTTTCATTGTTGAAGTTTTTGTTGAATTTGTTGGTGTTTTTCATTGTCGAGGTTGCAGTTGAATTTGTTGGAATTTTTCAAAGTTGACGTTGTTGTTGAATTTTTTGGTGTTTTTAATTGTTGAGGTTTTTGTTGAATTTGTTGCTGTTTTTGATTGTTGAGGTTGTTGATGAATTTTTTGGTGTTTTTCATTGTTGAGGTTGTTGTTGAATTTGTTGGTGTTTTTGAATGTTGAGGTTGTTGTTGAATTGTTTGGTGTTTTTCATTGCTGAGGTTGTTGTTAAATTTGTTGGTGATTTTCAATATTGAGGTTGTTGTTGAATTTGTTGTTGTTATCAATTTTTATTTTGTTGAACCTTTTTGTATTTTTGAAAGTTGAGGTTGTTGTTGAATTTGTTGGTGTATTTCAATGTTGAGGTTGTTGTTGAATTTTATGGTGTTTTTCATTGTTGAGGTTTTTGTTGAATTTGTTGGTGTTTTTAATTGTTGAGGTTGTTGTTGAATTTGTTGGTGATTTTCAATATTGAGGTTATGGTTGAATTTGTTGGTGTTTTTCCATGTTGAGGTTCTTGAATTTATTGGTGTTTTTCAAAGTTGTGGTTGTTGAAATTATTGGTGTTATCAATGGTTTTTTTAAATCTTTTTGTATTTTTCAAAGTTGAGGTTGCAGTTGAAATTGTTGGTGTTTTGCAATGTTGAGGTTGTTGAATATGTTGGTGTTTTTCAAAGTTGAGGTTGTTGCTGAATTTTTTGGTGTTTTTCATTGTTGAGGTTTTTGTTGAATTTGTTGGTGATTTTCAATATTGAGGTTGTGGTTGAATTTGTTGGTGTTTTTCCATGTTGAGGTTTTTGAATTTGTTGGTGATTTTCAATGTTGAGGTTGTTGTTGAATTTGTTGGTGATTTTCAATGTTGAGTTTGCTGTTCAATTTGTTGGTGTATTTGAATGTTGAGTTTGTTAAATCTGTTGGTGTTTTTCAAATTGAGGTTGTTGTTGAATTTTTTGGTGTTTTTCAATGTTGAGGTTTTTGTTGAATTTGTTGGTGTTTTTCATTGTTGAGGAAGTTGTTGAATTTGTTGGTGATTTTCAATATTGAGGTTTTTGTTGAATTTATTGGTGTATTCAATGTTTTCTTTTTAATCTTTTTGGATTGTTCAAAGTTGAGGTTGCAGTTGAATTTGTTGCTGTTTCTCAATGTTGAGGTTGTTGAATTTTTTGGTGTTTTTCAAAGCTGAGGTTGTTGTTGAATTTTTTGATGTTTTTCATTGCTGAGGTTGTTGTTGAATTTGTTGGTGATTTTCAATGTTGAGGTTGTTGAATTTATTGGTGTTATCAATGTTTTATTTTGATCTTTTTTGTATTTTTCAAAGTTGAGGTTGCAGTTGAATTTGTTGGTCTTTTTCAATGTTTGAGGTTGTTGTAGTTGTTGGTGTTTTTCAAAGTTGACGTTATTGTTTAATTTTTTGGTGTTTTTATTTGTTGAGGTTTTTGTTGAATTTGTTGGTGTTTTTGAATGTTGAGCTTGTTGATGAATTTTTTGTTGTTTTTCATTGTTGAGGTTGTTGTTGAATTGTTTGGTGTTTTTCATTGTTGAGGTTGTTGTTAAATTGTTTTGTGTTTTTCATTGTTGAGGTTGTTGTTAAATTTGTTGGTGATATCAATTTTTATTTTGTTGAACCTTTTTGTATTTTTGAACGTTGAGGTTGTTGTTGAATTTGTTGGTGTTTTTCAATGTTGAGGTTGTTGAATTTGTTTGTGTTTTTCAAAGCTGAGTTTGTTGTTGAATTTGTTGGTGTTTTTGAATGCTGAAGTTGTTGATGAATTTTTTCGTGTTTTTCATTGTTGAGGTTTTTGTAGAAATTGTTGGTGACTTTCAATGTTGAGGTTGTTGTTGTATTTTTAGGTGTTTTTCATTGTTGTGGTTTCTGTTGAATTTGTTGGTGTTTTTGAATGTTGAGGTTGTTGATGAATCTTTCGGTGTTTTTCATTGTTGAGGTTGTTGTTGAAATTGTTGGAGTTTTTCAATGTTGAGGTTGTTGTTGAATTTTTTGGTGATTTTCAATGTTGAGTTTGTTGTTGAATTTGTTGGTGTTTTTCATTGTTGAGGTTGTTGAATTTGTTGGTATTTTTCAAAGTTGACGTTATTGTTTAATTTTTTGGTGTTTTTAATTGTTGAGGTTTTTGTTGAATTTGTTGGTGTTTTTGAATGTTGAGCTTGTTGATGAATTTTTTGTTGTTTTTCATTGTTGAGGTTGTTGTTGAATTGTTTGGTGTTTTTCATTGTTGAGGTTGTTGTTAAATTGTTTTGTGTTTTTCATTGTTGAGGTTGTTGTTAAGTTTGTTGGTGATATCAATTTTTATTTTGTTGAACCTTTTTGTATTTTTGAACGTTGAGGTTGTTGTTGAATTTGTTGGTGTTTTTCAATGTTGAGGTTGTTGAATTTGTTTGTGTTTTTCAAAGCTGAGTTTGTTGTTGAATTTGTTGGTGTTTTTCATTGTTGAGGTATCTGTTGAATTTGGAGGTCTATTTTAATGTTGAGGTTGTTGATGAATATTTTGGTTAATTTCATTGTTGTGGGATTTGTTGAATTTGTTGGTGTTTTTCACTGTTGATGTTGTTGTTGAATTTGTTGGTGATTTTCAATGGTGAGGTTGTGGTTGAATGTGTTGGTGTTTTTCCATGTTGAGGTTTTTGAATTTGTTGGTGTTTTTCAACGTTGAGGTTGTTGTTGAATTTGTTGGTGATTTTCAATGTTGAGTTTGTTGTTGAATTTGTTGCTGTTTCTCATTGTTGAGGTTGTTGTTGAATTTTTTGGTGTGTTTCATTGTTGAGGTTTTTGTTGAATTTGTTGGTGTTTTTCATTGTTGCGGCTGTTGTTGCATTTTTTGTTGTCTTTCATTGTTGAGGTTTCTGTTGAAGTTGTTGGTCGTTTTGAATGTTGAGGTTGTTTTGAAATTTTTTGGTGTTTTTCATTGTTGAAGTTTTTGTTGAATTTGTTGGTGTTTTTCATTGTCGAGGTTGCAGTTGAATTTGTTGGTATTTTTCAAAGTTGACGTTGTTGTTGAATTTTTTGGTGTTTTTAATTGTTGAGGTTTTTGTTGAATTTGTTGCTGTTTTTGATTGTTGAGGTTGTTGATGAATTTTTTGGTGTTTTTCATTGTTGAGGTTGTTGTTGAATTTGTTGGTGTTTTTGAATGTTGAGGTTGTTGTTGAATTGTTTGGTGTTTTTCATTGCTGAGGTTGTTGTTAAATTTGTTGGTGATTTTCAATATTGAGGTTGTTGTTGAATTTGTTGTTGTTATCAATTTTTATTTTGTTGAACCTTTTTGTATTTTTGAAAGTTGAGGTTGTTGTTGAATTTGTTGGTGTATTTCAATGTTGAGGTTGTTGTTTAATTTTTTGGTGTTTTTCATTGTTGAGGTTTTTGTTGAATTTGTTGGTGTTTTTCATTGTTGAGGTTGTTGTTGAATTTGTTGGTGATTTTCAATATTGAGGTTATGGTTGAATTTGTTGGTGTTTTTCCATGTTGAGGTTCTTGAATTTATTGGTGTTTTTCAAAGTTGTGGTTGTTGAAATTATTGGTGTTATCAATGGTTTTTTTAAATCTTTTTGTATTTTTCAAAGTTGAGGTTGCAGTTGAAATTGTTGGTGTTTTGCAATGTTGAGGTTGTTGAATATGTTGGTGTTTTTCAAAGTTGAGGTTGTTGCTGAATTTTTTGGTGTTTTTCATTGTTGAGGTTTTTGTTGAATTTGTTGGTGATTTTCAATATTGAGGTTGTGGTTGAATTTGTTGGTGTTTTTCCATGTTGAGGTTTTTGAATTTGTTGGTGATTTTCAATGTTGAGGTTGTTGTTGAATTTGTTGGTGATTTTCAATGTTGAGTTTGCTGTTCAATTTGTTGGTGTATTTGAATGTTGAGTTTGTTAAATCTGTTGGTGTTTTTCAAATTGAGGTTGTTGTTGAATTTTTTGGTGTTTTTCAATGTTGAGGTTTTTGTTGAATTTGTTGGTGTTTTTCATTGTTGAGGAAGTTGTTGAATTTGTTGGTGATTTTCAATAATGAGTTTGTTGTTGAATTTATTGGTGTATTCAATGTTTTCTTTTTAATCTTTTTGGACTGTTCAAAGTTGAGGTTGCAGTTGAATTTGTTGCTGTTTCTCAATGTTGAGGTTGTTGAATTTTTTGGTGTTTTTCAAAGTTGAGGTTGTTGTTGAATTTTTTGATGTTTTTCATTGCTGAGGTTGTTGTTGAATTTGTTGGTGATTTTCAATGTTGAGGTTGTTGAATTTATTGGTGTTATCAATGTTTTTTTTTATCTTTTTTGTATTTTTCAAATTTGAGGTTGCAGTTGAATTTGTTGGTCTTTTTCAATGTTTGAGGTTGTTGTAGTTGTTGGTGTTTTTCAAAGTTGAGGTTGTTGTTGAATTTTGTGATGTTTTTCATTGTTGAGGTTTTTGTTGAATTTGTTGGGGATTTTCAATATTGAGGTTGTTGTTGAATTTGTTGGTATTATCAATTTTTATTTTGTTGAACCTTTATGTATTTTTAAAAGTTGAGGTTGTTGTTGAATTTGTTGGTGTATTTGAATGTTGAGGTTGTTAAATCTGTTGGTGTTTTTCAAGTTGGGGTTGTTGTTGAATTTTTTGGTGTTTATCATTGTTGAGGATTTTGTTGAATTTGTTGGTGTTTTTCATTGTTGAGGTTGCTGTTGAATTTGTTGGTGATTTTCAATATTGTGGTTGTAGTTGAATTTGTTGGTGTTTTTCCATGTTGAGGTTTTTGAATTTGATGATGTTTTTCAAAGTTGAGGTTGTTGTTGAATTTGTTGGTGATTTTCAATGATGAGTTTGTTGTTGAATTTTTTGGTCTTTTTCATTGTTTAGGTTGTTCTTGAAATTGTTGGAGATTTTCAATGTTGAGTTTGTTGTTGAATTTTTTGGTGATTTTCAATGTTGAGTTTGTTGTTGAATTTGTTGGTATTTTTCAAAGTTCACGTTGTTGTTGAATTTTTTGGTGTTTTTGAATGTTGAGGTTGTTGTTGAATTTTTTGCTGTTTTTCATTGTTGTGGTTGTTGTTGTTGAAATTTTGACGTTTTAAATTGTTGAGGTTGTTGTTAAATTTGTTGATGATTTTAAACGTTGAATTGTTGTTGAATTTGTTGGTGTTATCAATTTTTATTTTGTTGAACCTTTTTGTATTTTTAAAAGTTGAGGTTGTAGTTGAATTTGTTGGTGTTTTTCAATGCTGATGTTGTTGAATTTGTTGGTGTTTTTCAAAGCTGAGTTTGTAGTTGAATTTGTTGGTGTTTTTCAATGATGAGGTTGTTGAATTTGTTGGTGTTTTTCAAAGCTGAGTTTGTTGTTGAATTTGTTGGTGTATTTGAATGTTGAGGTTTTTGTTGAATTTGTTGGTGATTTTCAATGTTGAGGTTATGGTTGAATTTGTTGGTGTTTTTCAAAGTTGAGGTTGTTGAAATTTTTGGTGTTATCAATGGTTTTTTTAAATCTTTTTTGTATTTTTCAAAGTTGAGGATGCAGTTGAAATTGTTGGTGTTTTGCAATGTTGAGGTTGTTGAATTTGTTGGTGTTTTTCAAAGTTGAGGTTGTTGTTGAATTTTTTGGTGTTTTTCATTGTTGAGGTTTTTGTTGAATTTCTTGGTGTTTTTCATTGTTGAGGTTGTTGTTGAATTTGTTGGTGATTTTCAATATTGAGGTTATGGTTGAATTTGTTGGTGTTTTTCCATGTTGAGGTTTTTGAATTTGTTGGTGTCTTTCAAAGTTGAGGTTGTTGTTGAATTTGTTGGTGATTTTCAATGTTGAGTTTGTTGTTGAATTTGTTGGTGTATTTGAATGTTGAGTTTGTTAAATCTGTTGGTGTTTTTCAAATTGAGGTTGTTGTTGAATTTTTTGATGTTTTTCATTGCTGAGGTTGTTGTTGAATTTGTTGGTGATTTTCAATGTTGAGGATGTTGAATTTATTGGTGTTATCAATGATTTTTTTTGATCTTTTTTGTATTTTTCAAAGTTGAGGTTGCAGTTGAATTTGTTGGTCTTTTTCAATGTTTGAGGTTGTTGTAGTTGTTGGTGTTTTTCAAAGTTGAGGTTGTTGTTGAATTTGTTGGTGTATTTGAATGTTGAGGTTGTTAAATCTGTTGGTGTTTTTCAAATTGGGGTTGTTGTTGAATTTTTGGGTTTTTGTCATTGTTGAGGACTTTGTTGAATTTGTTGGTGTCTTTCATTGTTGAGGTTGCTGTTGAATTTGTTGGTGATTTTCAATATTGAGTTTGTAGTTGAATTTGTTGGTGTTTTTCAATGTTGAGGTTTTTGAATTTGATGATTTTTTTCAAAGTTGAGTTTGTTGTTGAATTTGTTGGTGATTTTCAATGTTGAGTTTGTTGTTGAATTTTTTGGTCTTTTTCATTGTTGAGGTTGTTGTTGAAATTGTTGGAGTTTTTCAATGTTGAGTTTGTTGTTGAATTTTTTGGTCTTTTTCATTGTTTGGGTTGTTGTTGAAATTGTTGGAGTTTTTCAATGTTGAGTTTGTTGTTGAATTTTTTGGTGATTTTCAATGTTGAGTTTGTTGTTGAATTTGTTGGTATTTTTCAAAGTTCACGTTGTTGTTGAATTTTTTGGTGTTTTTAATTGTTGAGGTTTTTGTTGAATTTGTTGGTGTTTTTGAATGTTGAGGTTGTTGATGTATTTTTTGCTGTTTTTCATTGTTGAGGTTGTTGTTGAATTGTTGGTGTTTTTGAATGTTGAAATTGTTGTTGAATTGTTTGGTGTTTTTCATTGTTGAGGTTGTTGTTGTTGAAGTTTTGATATTTTTCATTGTTGAGGTTGTTGATGAATTTGTTGGTGTTTTTGAATGTTGAGGTTGTTGTTGAATTGTTTGGTGTTTTTCATTGTTGTGGTTGTTGTTGTTGAAATTTTGAAGTTTTAAATTGTTGAGGTTGTTGTTAAATTTGTTGATGATTTTAAACATTGAATTGTTGTTGAATTTGTTGGTGTTATCAATTTTTATTTTGTTGAACCTTTTTGTATTTTTAAAAGTTGAGGTTGTAGTTGAATTTGATGGTGTTTTTCAATGATGAGGTTGTTGAATTTGTTGGTGTTTTTCAAAGCTGAGTTTGTTGTTGAATTTGTTGGTGTATTTGAATGTTGAGGTTCTTAAATCTGTTGGTGTTTTTCAAATTGAGGTTGCTGTTGAATTTTTTGGTGTTTTTCATTGTTGAGGTTTTTGTTGAATTTGTTGGTGTTTTTCATTGTTGAGGTCATTGTTGAATTTGTTGGTGATTTTCAATATTGAGATTGTAGTTGAATTTGTTGGTGTTTATCCATGTTGAGGTTTTTGAATTTGTTGGTGTTTCTCAAAGTTGAGGTTGTTGTTGAATTTTTTGGTGATTTTCAATATTGAGGTTGTTGTTGAATTTATTGGTGTATTCAATGTTTTTTTTTCAATCTTTTTGTATTTTTCCAAGTTGAGGTTGCAGTTGAATTTGTTGCTGTTTCTCAATGTTGAGGTTGTTGTTGAATTTTTTGATGATTTTCATTGCTGAGGTTGTTGTTGAATTTGTTGGTGATTTTCAATGTTGAGGTTATGGTTGAATTTGTTGGTGTTTTTCCATGTTGTGGTTCTTGAATTTGTTGGTGTTTTTCAAAGTTGAGGTTGTTGAAATTATTGGTGTTATCAATGGTTTTTTAAAATCTTTTTTGTATTTTTCAAAGTTGAGGTTGCAGTTGAAATTGTTGGTGTTTTGCAATGTTGAGTTTGTTGAATTTGTTGGTGTTTTTCAAAGTTGAGGTTGTTGTTGAATTTTTTGGTGTTTTTCATTGTTGAGGTTTTTGTTGAATTTGTTGGTGTTTTTCATTGTTGAGGTTGTTGCTGAATTTGTTGTTGGTGATTTTCAATATTGAGGTTATGGTTGTATTTGTTGGTGTTTTTCCATGTTGAGGTTTTTGATTTTGTTGGTGTCTTTCAAAGTTGAGGTTGTTGTTGAATTTGTTGGTGATTTTCAATGTTGAGTTTGTTGTTGAATTTGTTGGTGTATTTGAATGTTGAGTTTGTTAAATCTGTTGGTGTTTTTCAAATTGAGGTTGTTGTTGAATTTTTTGGTGTTTTTCATTGTTGAGGTTTTTGTTGAATTTGTTGGTGTTTTTCATTGTTGAGGAAGTTGTTGAATTTGTTGGTGATTTTCAATATTGAGGTTTTTGTTGAATTTATTGGTGTATTCAATGTTTTCTTTTTAATCTTTTTGGATTGTTCAAAGTTGAGGTTGCAGTTGAATTTGTTGCTGTTTCTCAATGTTGAGGTTGTTGAATTTTTTGGTGTTTTTCAAAGCTGAGGTTGTTGTTGAATTTTTTGATGTTTTTCATTGCTGAGGTTGTTGTTGAATTTGTTGGTGATTTTCAATGTTGAGGATGTTGAATTTATTGGTGTTATCAATGATTTTTTTTGATCTTTTTTGTATTTTTCAAAGTTGAGGTTGCAGTTGAATTTGTTGGTCTTTTTCAATGTTTGAGGTTGTTGTAGTTGTTGGTGTTTTTCAAAGTTGAGGTTGTTGTTGAATTTGTTGGTGTATTTGAATGTTGAGGTTGTTAAATCTGTTGGTGTTTTTCAAATTGGGGTTGTTGTTGAATTTTTGGGTTTTTGTCATTGTTGAGGACTTTGTTGAATTTGTTGGTGTCTTTCATTGTTGAGGTTGCTGTTGAATTTGTTGGTGATTTTCAATATTGAGTTTGTAGTTGAATTTGTTGGTGTTTTTCAATGTTGAGGTTTTTGAATTTGATGATTTTTTTCAAAGTTGAGTTTGTTGTTGAATTTGTTGGTGATTTTCAATGTTGAGTTTGTTGTTGAATTTTTTGGTCTTTTTCATTGTTGAGGTTGTTGTTGAAATTGTTGGAGTTTTTCAATGTTGAGTTTGTTGTTGAATTTTTTGGTCTTTTTCATTGTTTGGGTTGTTGTTGAAATTGTTGGAGTTTTTCAATGTTGAGTTTGTTGTTGAATTTTTTGGTGATTTTCAATGTTGAGTTTGTTGTTGAATTTGTTGGTATTTTTCAAAGTTCACGTTGTTGTTGAATTTTTTGGTGTTTTTAATTGTTGAGGTTTTTGTTGAATTTGTTGGTGTTTTTGAATGTTGAGGTTGTTGATGTATTTTTTGCTGTTTTTCATTGTTGAGGTTGTTGTTGAATTGTTGGTGTTTTTGAATGTTGAAATTGTTGTTGAATTGTTTGGTGTTTTTCATTGTTGAGGTTGTTGTTGTTGAAGTTTTGATATTTTTCATTGTTGAGGTTGTTGATGAATTTGTTGGTGTTTTTGAATGTTGAGGTTGTTGTTGAATTGTTTGGTGTTTTTCATTGTTGTGGTTGTTGTTGTTGAAATTTTGAAGTTTTAAATTGTTGAGGTTGTTGTTAAATTTGTTGATGATTTTAAACATTGAATTGTTGTTGAATTTGTTGGTGTTATCAATTTTTATTTTGTTGAACCTTTTTGTATTTTTAAAAGTTGAGGTTGTAGTTGAATTTGATGGTGTTTTTCAATGATGAGGTTGTTGAATTTGTTGGTGTTTTTCAAAGCTGAGTTTGTTGTTGAATTTGTTGGTGTATTTGAATGTTGAGGTTCTTAAATCTGTTGGTGTTTTTCAAATTGAGGTTGCTGTTGAATTTTTTGGTGTTTTTCATTGTTGAGGTTTTTGTTGAATTTGTTGGTGTTTTTCATTGTTGAGGTCATTGTTGAATTTGTTGGTGATTTTCAATATTGAGATTGTAGTTGAATTTGTTGGTGTTTATCCATGTTGAGGTTTTTGAATTTGTTGGTGTTTCTCAAAGTTGAGGTTGTTGTTGAATTTTTTGGTGATTTTCAATATTGAGGTTGTTGTTGAATTTATTGGTGTATTCAATGTTTTTTTTTCAATCTTTTTGTATTTTTCCAAGTTGAGGTTGCAGTTGAATTTGTTGCTGTTTCTCAATGTTGAGGTTGTTGTTGAATTTTTTGATGATTTTCATTGCTGAGGTTGTTGTTGAATTTGTTGGTGATTTTCAATGTTGAGGTTATGGTTGAATTTGTTGGTGTTTTTCCATGTTGTGGTTCTTGAATTTGTTGGTGTTTTTCAAAGTTGAGGTTGTTGAAATTATTGGTGTTATCAATGGTTTTTTAAAATCTTTTTTGTATTTTTCAAAGTTGAGGTTGCAGTTGAAATTGTTGGTGTTTTGCAATGTTGAGTTTGTTGAATTTGTTGGTGTTTTTCAAAGTTGAGGTTGTTGTTGAATTTTTTGGTGTTTTTCATTGTTGAGGTTTTTGTTGAATTTGTTGGTGTTTTTCATTGTTGAGGTTGTTGCTGAATTTGTTGTTGGTGATTTTCAATATTGAGGTTATGGTTGTATTTGTTGGTGTTTTTCCATGTTGAGGTTTTTGATTTTGTTGGTGTCTTTCAAAGTTGAGGTTGTTGTTGAATTTGTTGGTGATTTTCAATGTTGAGTTTGTTGTTGAATTTGTTGGTGTATTTGAATGTTGAGTTTGTTAAATCTGTTGGTGTTTTTCAAATTGAGGTTGTTGTTGAATTTTTTGGTGTTTTTCATTGTTGAGGTTTTTGTTGAATTTGTTGGTGTTTTTCATTGTTGAGGAAGTTGTTGAATTTGTTGGTGATTTTCAATATTGAGGTTTTTGTTGAATTTATTGGTGTATTCAATGTTTTCTTTTTAATCTTTTTGGATTGTTCAAAGTTGAGGTTGCAGTTGAATTTGTTGCTGTTTCTCAATGTTGAGGTTGTTGAATTTTTTGGTGTTTTTCAAAGCTGAGGTTGTTGTTGAATTTTTTGATGTTTTTCATTGCTGAGGTTGTTGTTGAATTTGTTGGTGATTTTCAATGTTGAGGTTGTTGAATTTATTGGTGTTAACAATGGTTTTTTTTGATCTTTTTTGTATTTTTCAAAGTTGAGGTTGCAGTTGAATTTGTTGGTCTTTTTCAATGTTTGAGGTTGTTGTAGTTGTTGGTGTTTTTCAAAGTTGAGGTTGTTGTTGAATTTTTTGGTGTATTTCATTGTTGTGGTTTCTGTTGAATTTGTTGGTGTTTTTGAATGTTGAGGTTGTTGATGAATCTTTCGGTGTTTTTCATTGTTGAGGTTGTTGTTGAAATTGTTGGAGTTTTTCAATGTTGAGGTTGTTGCTGAATTTTTTGGTGATTTTCAATGTTGAGTTTGTTGTTGAATTTGTTGGTGTTTTTCATTGCTGAGGTTGTTGAATTTGTTGGTATTTTTCAAAGTTGACGTTGTTGTTGAATTTTTTGGTGTTTTTAATTTTTGAGGTTTTTGTTGAATTTGTTGCTGTTTTTGAATGTTGATGTTGTTGATGAATTGTTTGGTGTTTTTCATTGTTGAGGTTGTTGTTGAATTTGTTGGTGTTTTTGAATGTTGAGTTTGTTTTTCAATTGTTTGGTGTTTTTCATTGTTGAGGTTGTTGTTAAATTTGTTGATGATTTTCAATATTGAGGTTGTTGTTGAATTTGTTGTTGTTATCAATTTTTATTTTGTTGAATCTTTTTGTATTTTTGAATGTTGAGGTTGTTGTTGAATTTGTTGGTGTTTTTCAATGTTGAGGTTGTTGAATTTGTTTGTGTTTTTCAAAGCTGAGTTTGTTGTTGAATTTGTTGGTGTTTTTCATTGTTGAGGTATCTGTTGAATTTGTAGGTCTATTTTAATGTTGAGGTTGTTGATGAATATTTTGGTTAATTTCATTGTTGAGGTTTTTGTTGAATTTGTTGGTGTTTTTCACTGTTGATGTTGTTGTTGAATTTGTTGGTGATTTTCAATGGTGAGGTTGTGGTTGAATGTGTTGGTGTTTTTCCATGTTGAGGTTTTTGAATTTGTTGGTGTTTTTCAACGTTGAGGTTGTTGTTGAATTTGTTGGTGATTTTCAATGTTGAGTTTGTTGTTGAATTTGTTGCTGTTTCTCATTGTTGAGGTTGTTGTTGAATTTTTTGGTGTGTTTCATTGTCGAGGTTTTTGTTGAATTTGTTGGTGTTTTTCATTGTTGCGGCTGTTGTTGCATTTTTTGTTGTCTTTCATTGTTGAGGTTTCTGTTGAAGTTGTTGGTCGTTTTGAATGTTGAGGTTGTTTTGAAATTTTTTGGTGTTTTTCATTGTTGAAGTTTTTGTTGAATTTGTTGGTGTTTTTCATTGTCGAGGTTGCAGTTGAATTTGTTGGAATTTTTCAAAGTTGACGTTGTTGTTGAATTTTTTGGTGTTTTTAATTGTTGAGGTTTTTGTAGAATTTGTTGCTGTTTTTGATTGTTGAGGTTGTTGATGAATTTTTTGGTGTTTTTCATTGTTGAGGTTGTTGTTGAATTTGTTGGTGTTTTTGAATGTTGAGGTTGTTGTTGAATTGTTTGGTGTTTTTCATTGCTGAGGTTGTTGTTAAATTTGTTGGTGATTTTCAATATTGAGGTTGTTGTTGAATTTGTTGTTGTTATCAATTTTTATTTTGTTGAACCTTTTTGTATTTTTGAAAGTTGAGGTTGTTGTTGAATTTGTTGGTGTATTTCAATGTTGAGGTTGTTGTTGAATTTTTTGGTGTTTTTCATTGTTGAGGTTTTTGTTGAATTTGTTGGTGTTTTTCATTGTTGAGGTTGTTGTTGAATTTGTTGGTGATTTTCAATATTGAGGTTATGGTTGAATTTGTTGGTGTTTTTCCATGTTGAGGTTCTTGAATTTATTGGTGTTTTTCAAAGTTGTGGTTGTTGAAATTATTGGTGTTATCAATGGTTTTTTTAAATCTTTTTGTATTTTTCAAAGTTGAGGTTGCAGTTGAAATTGTTGGTGTTTTGCAATGTTGAGATTGTTGAATATGTTGGTGTTTTTCAAAGTTGAGGTTGTTGCTGAATTTTTTGGTGTTTTTCATTGTTGAGGTTTTTGTTGAATTTGTTGGTGATTTTCAATATTGAGGTTGTGGTTGAATTTGTTGGTGTTTTTCCATGTTGAGGTTTTTGAATTTGTTGGTGATTTTCAATGTTGAGGTTGTTGTTGAATTTGTTGGTGATTTTCAATGTTGAGTTTGCTGTTCAATTTGTTGGTGTATTTGAATGTTGAGTTTGTTAAATCTGTTGGTGTTTTTCAAATTGAGGTTGTTGTTGAATTTTTTGGTGTTTTTCAATGTTGAGGTTTTTGTTGAATTTGTTGGTGTTTTTCATTGTTCAGGAAGTTGTTGAATTTGTTGGTGATTTTCAATAATGAGTTTGTTGTTGAATTTATTGGTGTATTCAATGTTTTCTTTTTAATCTTTTTGGATTGTTCAAAGTTGAGGTTGCAGTTGAATTTGTTGCTGTTTCTCAATGTTGAGGTTGTTGAATTTTTTGGTGTTTTTCAAAGTTGAGGTTGTTGTTGAATTTTTTGATGTTTTTCATTGCTGAGGTTGTTGTTGAATTTGTTGGTGATTTTCAATGTTGAGGTTGTTGAATTTATTGGTGTTATCAATGTTTTTTTTTATCTTTTTTGTATTTTTCAAATTTGAGGTTGCAGTTGAATTTGTTGGTCTTTTTCAATGTTTGAGGTTGTTGTAGTTGTTGGTGTTTTTCAAAGTTGAGGTTGTTGTTGAATTTTGTGATGTTTTTCATTGTTGAGGTTTTTGTTGAATTTGTTGGGGATTTTCAATATTGAGGTTGTTGTTGAATTTGTTGGTAATATCAATTTTTATTTTGTTGAACCTTTATGTATTTTTAAAAGTTGAGGTTGTTGTTGAATTTGTTGGTGTATTTGAATGTTGAGGTTGTTAAACCTGTTGGTGTTTTTCAAATTGGGGTTGTTGTTGAATTTTTTGGTGTTTATCATTGTTGAGGATTTTGTTGAATTTGTTGTTGTTTTTCATTGTTGAGGTTGCTGTTGAATTTGTTGGTGATTTTCAATATTGAGGTTGTAGTTGAATTTGTTGGTGTTTTCAATGTTGAGGTTTTTGAATTTGATGATGTTTTTCAAAGTTAAGGTTGTTGTTGAATTTGTTGGTGATTTTCAATGTTGAGTTTGTTGTTGAATTTTTTGGTCTTTTTCATTGTTTAGGTTGTTCTTGAAATTGTTGGAGTTTTTCAATGTTGAGTTTGTTGTTGAATTTGTTGGTGATTTTCAATGTTGAGGTTGTTGAATTTATTGGTGTTATCAATGTTTTTTATTGATCTTTTTTGTATTTTTCAAAGTTGAGGTTGCAGTTGAATTTGTTGGTCTTTTTCAATGTTTGAGGTTGTTATAGTTGTTGGTGTTTTTCAAAGTTGAGGTTGTTGTTGAATTTGTTGGTGTTTTTCAATGTTGAGGTTGTTCATGAATTTTTTGGCGTTTTTCATTGTTGAGGTTTTTGTTGAATTTGTTGGTGATTTTGAATGTTGAGGTTGTTTTTGAATTTTTTGGTGTTTCGCATTGTTGTGATTTCTGTAACATCTGATGGTGTTATTGAATGTTGAAGTTGTTGATGAATTTTTTCGTGTTTTTCATTGTTGAGGTTTTTGTAGAAATTGTTGGTGACTTTCAATGTTGAGGTTGTTGTTGAATTTTTAGGTGTTTTTCATTGTTGTGGTTTCTGTTGAATTTGTTGGTTTTTTGAAAGTTGAGGTTGTTGATGAATCTTTCGGTGTTTTTCCTTGATGAGGTTTTGTTCAATTTGTTGGTGTTTTTCATTGTTGAGGTTGTTGTTGAATTTGTTGGTGATTTTCAATGTTGAGGTTGTGGTTGAATTTGTTGGTGTTTTTCCATGTTGAGGTTTTTGAATTTGTTGGTGTTTTTCAAAGTTGATGTTGTTGTTGAATTTGTTGGTGATTTTCAATGTTGAGTTTGTTGTTGAATTTTTTGGTGTTTTTCATTGTTGAGGTTGTTGTTGAAATTGCTGGAGTTTTTCAATGTTGAGGTTGTTGTTGAATTTTTTGGTGATTTTCAATGTTGAGTTTGTTGTTGAATTTGTAGGTGTTTTTCATTGTTGAAGTTGTTGAATTTGTTGGTATTGTTCAAAGTTGACGTTGTTGTTGAATTTTTTGGTGTTTTTAATTGTTGAGGTTTTTGTTGAATTTGTTGGTGTTTTTGAATGTTGAGGTTGTTGATGAATTTTTTGGTGTTTTTCATTGTTAAAGTTGTTGTTGAATTTGTTGGTGTTTTTGAATGTTGAGGTTGTTGTTGAATTGTTTGGTGTTTTTCATTGTTGAGGTTGTTGTTAAATTTGTTGGTGATTTTCAATATTGAGGTTGTTGCTGAATTTGTTGTTGTTATCAATTTTTATTTTGTTGAACCTTTTTGTATTTTTGAACGTTGAGGTTGTTGTTGAATTTGTTGGTGTTTTTCAATGTTGAGGTTGTTGAATTTGTTTGTGTTTTTCAAAGCTGAGTTTGTTGTTGAATTTGTTGGTGTTTTTCATTGTTGAGGTATCTGTTGAATTTGTAGGTCTATTTTAATGTTGAGGTTGTTGATGAATATTTTGGTTAATTTCATTGTTGTGGGATTTGTTGAATTTGTTGGTGTTTTTCACTGTTGATGTTGTTGTTGAATTTGTTGGTGATTTTCAATGGTGAGGTTGTGGTTGAATGTGTTGGTGTGTTTCCATGTTGAGGTTTTTGAATTTGTTGGTGTTTTTCAACGTTGAGGTTGTTGTTGAATTTGTTGGTGATTTTCAATGTTGAGTTTGTTGTTGAATTTGTTGCTGTTTCTCATTGTTGAGGTTGTTGTTGAATTTTTTGGTGTGTTTCATTGTCGAGGTTTTTGTTGAATTTGTTGGTGTTTTTCATTGTTGCGGCTGTTGTTGCATTTTTTGTTGTCTTTCATTGTTGAGGTTTCTGTTGAAGTTGTTGGTCGTTTTGAATGTTGAGGTTGTTTTGAAATTTTTTGGTGTTTTTCATTGTTGAAGTTTTTGTTGAATTTGTTGGTGTTTTTCATTGTCGAGGTTGCAGTTGAATTTGTTGGAATTTTTCAAAGTTGACGTTGTTGTTGAATTTTTTGGTGTTTTTAATTGTTGAGGTTTTTGTAGAATTTGTTGCTGTTTTTGATTGTTGAGGTTGTTGATGAATTTTTTGGTGTTTTTCATTGTTGAGGTTGTTGTTGAATTTGTTGGTGTTTTTGAATGTTGAGGTTGTTGTTGAATTGTTTGGTGTTTTTCATTGCTGAGGTTGTTGTTAAATTTGTTGGTGATTTTCAATATTGAGGTTGTTGTTGAATTTGTTGTTGTTATCAATTTTTATTTTGTTGAACCTTTTTGTATTTTTGAAAGTTGAGGTTGTTGTTGAATTTGTTGGTGTATTTCAATGTTGAGGTTGTTGTTGAATTTTTTGGTGTTTTTCATTGTTGAGGTTTTTGTTGAATTTGTTGGTGTTTTTCATTGTTGAGGTTGTTGTTGAATTTGTTGGTGATTTTCAATATTGAGGTTATGGTTGAATTGGTTGGTGTTTTTCCATGTTGAGGTTCTTGAATTTATTGGTGTTTTTCAAAGTTGTGGTTGTTGAAATTATTGGTGTTATCAATGGTTTTTTTAAATCTTTTTGTATTTTTCAAAGTTGAGGTTGCAGTTGAAATTGTTGGTGTTTTGCAATGTTGAGATTGTTGAATATGTTGGTGTTTTTCAAAGTTGAGGTTGTTGCTGAATTTTTTGGTGTTTTTCATTGTTGAGGTTTTTGTTGAATTTGTTGGTGATTTTCAATATTGAGGTTGTGGTTGAATTTGTTGGTGTTTTTCCATGTTGAGGTTTTTGAATTTGTTGGTGATTTTCAATGTTGAGGTTGTTGTTGAATTTGTTGGTGATTTTCAATGTTGAGTTTGCTGTTCAATTTGTTGGTGTATTTGAATGTTGAGTTTGTTAAATCTGTTGGTGTTTTTCAAATTGAGGTTGTTGTTGAATTTTTTGGTGTTTTTCAATGTTGAGGTTTTTGTTGAATTTGTTGGTGTTTTTCATTGTTCAGGAAGTTGTTGAATTTGTTGGTGATTTTCAATAATGAGTTTGTTGTTGAATTTATTGGTGTATTCAATGTTTTCTTTTTAATCTTTTTGGATTGTTCAAAGTTGAGGTTGCAGTTGAATTTGTTGCTGTTTCTCAATGTTGAGGTTGTTGAATTTTTTGGTGTTTTTCAAAGTTGAGGTTGTTGTTGAATTTTTTGATGTTTTTCATTGCTGAGGTTGTTGTTGAATTTGTTGGTGATTTTCAATGTTGAGGTTGTTGAATTTATTGGTGTTATCAATGTTTTTTTTTATCTTTTTTGTATTTTTCAAATTTGAGGTTGCAGTTGAATTTGTTGGTCTTTTTCAATGTTTGAGGTTGTTGTAGTTGTTGGTGTTTTTCAAAGTTGAGGTTGTTGTTGAATTTTGTGATGTTTTTCATTGTTGAGGTTTTTGTTGAATTTGTTGGGGATTTTCAATATTGAGGTTGTTGTTGAATTTGTTGGTAATATCAATTTTTATTTTGTTGAACCTTTATGTATTTTTAAAAGTTGAGGTTGTTGTTGAATTTGTTGGTGTATTTGAATGTTGAGGTTGTTAAACCTGTTGGTGTTTTTCAAATTGGGGTTGTTGTTGAATTTTTTGGTGTTTATCATTGTTGAGGATTTTGTTGAATTTGTTGTTGTTTTTCATTGTTGAGGTTGCTGTTGAATTTGTTGGTGATTTTCAATATTGAGGTTGTAGTTGAATTTGTTGGTGTTTTCAATGTTGAGGTTTTTGAATTTGATGATGTTTTTCAAAGTTAAGGTTGTTGTTGAATTTGTTGGTGATTTTCAATGTTGAGTTTGTTGTTGAATTTTTTGGTCTTTTTCATTGTTTAGGTTGTTCTTGAAATTGTTGGAGTTTTTCAATGTTGAGTTTGTTGTTGAATTTGTTGGTGATTTTCAATGTTGAGGTTGTTGAATTTATTGGTGTTATCAATGTTTTTTATTGATCTTTTTTGTATTTTTCAAAGTTGAGGTTGCAGTTGAATTTGTTGGTCTTTTTCAATGTTTGAGGTTGTTATAGTTGTTGGTGTTTTTCAAAGTTGAGGTTGTTGTTGAATTTGTTGGTGTTTTTCAATGTTGAGGTTGTTCATGAATTTTTTGGCGTTTTTCATTGTTGAGGTTTTTGTTGAATTTGTTGGTGATTTTGAATGTTGAGGTTGTTTTTGAATTTTTTGGTGTTTCGCATTGTTGTGATTTCTGTAACATCTGATGGTGTTATTGAATGTTGAAGTTGTTGATGAATTTTTTCGTGTTTTTCATTGTTGAGGTTTTTGTAGAAATTGTTGGTGACTTTCAATGTTGAGGTTGTTGTTGAATTTTTAGGTGTTTTTCATTGTTGTGGTTTCTGTTGAATTTGTTGGTATTTTTGAAAGTTGAGGTTGTTGATGAATCTTTCGGTGTTTTTCCTTGATGAGGTTTTGTTCAATTTGTTGGTGTTTTTCATTGTTGAGGTTGTTGTTGAATTTGTTGGTGATTTTCAATGTTGAGGTTGTGGTTGAATTTGTTGGTGTTTTTCCATGTTGAGGTTTTTGAATTTGTTGGTGTTTTTCAAAGTTGATGTTGTTGTTGAATTTGTTGGTGATTTTCAATGTTGAGTTTGTTGTTGAATTTTTTGGTGTTTTTCATTGTTGAGGTTGTTGTTGAAATTGCTGGAGTTTTTCAATGTTGAGGTTGTTGTTGAATTTTTTGGTGATTTTCAATGTTGAGTTTGTTGTTGAATTTGTAGGTGTTTTTCATTGTTGAAGTTGTTGAATTTGTTGGTATTGTTCAAAGTTGACGTTGTTGTTGAATTTTTTGGTGTTTTTAATTGTTGAGGTTTTTGTTGAATTTGTTGGTGTTTTTGAATGTTGAGGTTGTTGATGAATTTTTTGGTGTTTTTCATTGTTAAAGTTGTTGTTGAATTTGTTGGTGTTTTTGAATGTTGAGGTTGTTGTTGAATTGTTTGGTGTTTTTCATTGTTGAGGTTGTTGTTAAATTTGTTGGTGATTTTCAATATTGAGGTTGTTGCTGAATTTGTTGTTGTTATCAATTTTTATTTTGTTGAACCTTTTTGTATTTTTGAACGTTGAGGTTGTTGTTGAATTTGTTGGTGTTTTTCAATGTTGAGGTTGTTGAATTTGTTTGTGTTTTTCAAAGCTGAGTTTGTTGTTGAATTTGTTGGTGTTTTTCATTGTTGAGGTATCTGTTGAATTTGTAGGTCTATTTTAATGTTGAGGTTGTTGATGAATATTTTGGTTAATTTCATTGTTGTGGGATTTGTTGAATTTGTTGGTGTTTTTCACTGTTGATGTTGTTGTTGAATTTGTTGGTGATTTTCAATGGTGAGGTTGTGGTTGAATGTGTTGGTGTGTTTCCATGTTGAGGTTTTTGAATTTGTTGGTGTTTTTCAACGTTGAGGTTGTTGTTGAATTTGTTGGTGATTTTCAATGTTGAGTTTGTTGTTGAATTTGTTGCTGTTTCTCATTGTTGAGGTTGTTGTTGAATTTTTTGGTGTGTTTCATTGTTGAGGTTTTTGTTGAATTTGTTGGTGTTTTTCATTGTTGCGGCTATTGTTGAATTTTTTGTTGTTTTTCATTGTTGAGGTTTCTGTTGAAGTTGTTGGTCGTTTTGAATGTTGAGGTTGTTGATGAAATTTTTTGGTGTTTTTCATTGTTGAGGTTTTTGTTGATTTTGTTGGTGTTTTTAATTGTCGAGGTTGTTGAATTTGTTGGTATTTTTCAAAGTTGACGTTGTTGTTGAATTTTTTGGTGTTTTTAATTGTTGAGGTTTTTGTTGAATTTGTTGGTGTTTTTGAATGTTGAGGTTGTTGATGAATTTTTTGGTGTTTTTCATTGTTGAGGTTGTTGTTGAATTTGTTGGTGTTTATGAATGTTGAGGTTGTTGATTTTGTTTGTGTTTTTCAAAGCTGAGTTTGTTGTTGAATTTGTTGGTGTTTTTCAATGTTGAGGTTGTTGAATTTGTTTGTGTTTTTCAAAGCTGAGTTTGTTGTTGAATATGTTGGTGTTTTTCATTGTTGAGGTTTTTGTTGAATTTGTTGGTGTTTTTCAATGTTGAGGTTGTTGTTGAATTTGTTGTTGATTTTCAATATTGAGGTTATGGTTGAATTGGTTGGTGTTTTTCCATGTTGAGGTTCTTGAATTTGTTGGTGTTTTTCAAAGTTGTGGTTGTTGAAATTACTGGTGTTATCAATGGTTTTTTAAAATCTTTTTTGTATTTTTCAAAGTTGAGGTTGCAGTTGAAATTGTTGGTGTTTTGCAATGTTGAGGTTGTTGAATTTGTTGGTGTTTTTCAAAGTTGAGGTTGTTGTTGAATTTTTTGGTGTTTTTCATTGTTGAGGTTGTTGTTGAATTTGTTGGTGATTTTCAATGTTGAGGTTGTGGTTGAATTTGTTGGTGTTTTTCCATGTTGAGGTTTTTGAATTTGTTGGTGTTTTTCAAAGTTGATGTTGTTGTTGAACTTGTTGGTGATTTTCAATGTTGAGTTTGTTGTTGAATTTTTTGGTGTTTTTCATTGTTGAGGTTGTTGTTGAAATTGTTGGAGTTTTTCAATGTTGAGGTTGTTGTTGAATTTTTTGGTGATTTTCAATGTTGAGTTTGTTGTTGAATTTGTTGGTGTTTTTCATTGTTGAGGTTGTTGAATTTGTTGGTATTTTTCAAAGTTGACGTTGTTGTTGAATTTTTTGGTGTTTTTAATTGTTGAAGTTTTTGTTGAATTTGTTGGTGTTTTTGAATGTTGAGGTTGTTGATGAATTTTTTGGTGTTTTTCATTGTTGAGGTTGTTGTTGAATTTGTTGGTGTTTTTGAATGTTGAGGTTGTTGTTGAATTGTTTGGTGTTTTTCATTGTTGAGGTTGTTGTTAAATTTGTTAGTGATTTTCAATATTGAGGTTGTTGTTGAATTTGTTGTTGTTATCAATTTTTATTTTGTTGAACCTTTTTGTATTTTTGAAAGTTGAGGTTGTTGTTGAATTTGTTTCTGTTTTTCAATTTTGAGGTTGTTGAATTTGTTTGTTTTTTTCAAAGCTGAGTTTGTTGTTGAATTTGTTGGTGTTTTTCATTGTTGAGGTATCTGTTGAATTTGTAGGTCTATTTGAATGTTGAGGTCGTTGATGAATATTTTGGTTAATTTCATTGTTGAGGTTTTTGTTGAATTTGTTGTTGTTTTTCACTGTTGATGTTGTTGGTGAATTTGTTGGTGATTTTCAATGCTGAGGTTGTGGTTGAATGTGTTGGTGTTTTTCCATGTTGAGGTTTTTGAATTTGTTGGTGTTTTTCAACGTTGAGATTGTTGTTGAATTTGTTGGTGATTTTCAATGTTGAGTTTGTTGTTGAATTTGTTGCTGTTTCTCATTGTTGAGGTTGTTGTTGAATTTTTTGGTGTGTTTCATTGTTGAGGTTTTTGTTGAATTTGTTGGTGTTTTTCATTGTTGCGGCTGTTGTTGAATTTTTTGTTGTTTTTCATTGTTGAGGTTTCTGTTGAAGTTGTTGGTCGTTTTGAATGTTGAGGTTGTTGATGAAATTTTTTGGTGCTCTTCATTGTTGAGGTTTTTGTTGAATTTGTTGGTGTTTTTCATTGTCGAGGTTGTAGAATTTGTTGGTATTTTTCAAAGTTGACGTTGTTGTTGAATTTTTTGGTGTTTTTAATTGTTGAGGTTTTTGTTGAATTTGTTGCTGTTTTTGAATGTTGAGGTTGTTGATGAATTTTTTGGTGTTTTTCATTGTTGCGGCTGTTGTTGAATTTTTTGTTGTTTTTCATTGTTGAGGTTTCTGTTGAAGTTGTTGGTCGTTTTGAATGTTGAGGTTGTTGATGAAATTTTTTGGTGTTTTTCATTGTTGAGGTTTTTGTTGAATTTGTTGGTGTTTTTCATTGTCGAGGTTGTTGAATTTGTTGGTATTTTTCAAAGCTGACGTTGTTGTTGAATTTTTTGGTGTTTTTAATTGTTGAGGTTTATGTTGAATTTGTTGCTGTTTTTGAATGTTGAGGTTGTTGATGAATTTTTTGGTGTTATTCATTGTTGAGGTTGTTGTTGAATTTGTTGGTGTTTTTTAATGTTGAGGTTGTTGTTGAATTGTTTGGTGTTTTTCATTGTTGAAGTTGTTGTTAAATTTGTTGGTGATTTTCAATATTGAGGTTGTTGTTGAATTTGTTGTTGTTATCAATTTTTATTTTGTGGAACTTTTTGTATTTTTGAAAGCTGAGGTTGTTGTTGAATTTGTTGCTGTTTCTCATTGTTGAGGTTGTTGTTGAATTTTTTGGTGTGTTTCATTGTTGAGGTTTTTGTTGAATTTGTTGGTGTTTTTCATTGTTGCGGCTATTGTTGAATTTTTTGTTGTTTTTCATTGTTGAGGTTTCTGTTCAAGTTGTTGGTCGTTTTGAATGTTGAGGTTGTTGATGAAATTTTTTGGTGTTTTTCATTGTTGAGGTTTTTGTTGATTTTGTTGGTGTTTTTAATTGTCGAGGTTGTTGAATTTGTTGGTATTTTTCAAAGTTGACGTTGTTGTTGAATTTTTTGGTGTTTTTAATTGTTGAGGTTTTTGTTGAATTTGTTGGTGTTTTTGAATGTTGAGGTTGTTGATGAATTTTTTGGTGTTTTTCATTGTTGAGGTTGTTGTTGAATTTGTTGGTGTTTATGAATGTTGAGGTTGTTGATTTTGTTTGTGTTTTTCAAAGCTGAGTTTGTTGTTGAATTTGTTGGTGTTTTTCAATGTTGAGGTTGTTGAATTTGTTTGTGTTTTTCAAAGCTGAGTTTGTTGTTGAATATGTTGGTGTTTTTCATTGTTGAGGTTTTTGTTGAATTTGTTGGTGTTTTTCAATGTTGAGGTTGTTGTTGAATTTGTTGTTGATTTTCAATATTGAGGTTATGGTTGAATTGGTTGGTGTTTTTCCATGTTGAGGTTCTTGAATTTGTTGGTGTTTTTCAAAGTTGTGGTTGTTGAAATTACTGGTGTTATCAATGGTTTTTTAAAATCTTTTTTGTATTTTTCAAAGTTGAGGTTGCAGTTGAAATTGTTGGTGTTTTGCAATGTTGAGGTTGTTGAATTTGTTGGTGTTTTTCAAAGTTGAGGTTGTTGTTGAATTTTTTGGTGTTTTTCATTGTTGAGGTTGTTGTTGAATTTGTTGGTGATTTTCAATGTTGAGGTTGTGGTTGAATTTGCTGGTGTTTTTCCATGTTGAGGTTTTTGAATTTGTTGGTGTTTTTCAAAGTTGATGTTGTTGTTGAACTTGTTGGTGATTTTCAATGTTGAGTTTGTTGTTGAATTTTTTGGTGTTTTTCATTGTTGAGGTTGTTGTTGAAATTGTTGGAGTTTTTCAATGTTGAGGTTGTTGTTGAATTTTTTGGTGATTTTCAATGTTGAGTTTGTTGTTGAATTTGTTGGTGTTTTTCATTGTTGAGGTTGTTGAATTTGTTGGTATTTTTCAAAGTTGACGTTGTTGTTGAATTTTTTGGTGTTTTTAATTGTTGAAGTTTTTGTTGAATTTGTTGGTGTTTTTGAATGTTGAGGTTGTTGATGAATTTTTTGGTGTTTTTCATTGTTGAGGTTGTTGTTGAATTTGTTGGTGTTTTTGAATGTTGAGGTTGTTGTTGAATTGTTTGGTGTTTTTCATTGTTGAGGTTGTTGTTAAATTTGTTAGTGATTTTCAATATTGAGGTTGTTGTTGAATTTGTTGTTGTTATCAATTTTTATTTTGTTGAACCTTTTTGTATTTTTGAAAGTTGAGGTTGTTGTTGAATTTGTTTCTGTTTTTCAATTTTGAGGTTGTTGAATTTGTTTGTTTTTTTCAAAGCTGAGTTTGTTGTTGAATTTGTTGGTGTTTTTCATTGTTGAGGTATCTGTTGAATTTGTAGGTCTATTTGAATGTTGAGGTCGTTGATGAATATTTTGGTTAATTTCATTGTTGAGGTTTTTGTTGAATTTGTTGTTGTTTTTCACTGTTGATGTTGTTGGTGAATTTGTTGGTGATTTTCAATGCTGAGGTTGTGGTTGAATGTGTTGGTGTTTTTCCATGTTGAGGTTTTTGAATTTGTTGGTGTTTTTCAACGTTGAGATTGTTGTTGAATTTGTTGGTGATTTTCAATGTTGAGTTTGTTGTTGAATTTGTTGCTGTTTCTCATTGTTGAGGTTGTTGTTGAATTTTTTGGTGTGTTTCATTGTTGAGGTTTTTGTTGAATTTGTTGGTGTTTTTCATTGTTGCGGCTGTTGTTGAATTTTTTGTTGTTTTTCATTGTTGAGGTTTCTGTTGAAGTTGTTGGTCGTTTTGAATGTTGAGGTTGTTGATGAAATTTTTTGGTGCTCTTCATTGTTGAGGTTTTTGTTGAATTTGTTGGTGTTTTTCATTGTCGAGGTTGTAGAATTTGTTGGTATTTTTCAAAGTTGACGTTGTTGTTGAATTTTTTGGTGTTTTTAATTGTTGAGGTTTTTGTTGAATTTGTTGCTGTTTTTGAATGTTGAGGTTGTTGATGAATTTTTTGGTGTTATTCATTGTTGAGGTTGTTGTTGAATTTGTTGGTGTTTTTTAATGTTGAGGTTGTTGTTGAATTGTTTGGTGTTTTTCATTGTTGAAGTTGTTGTTAAATTTGTTGGTGATTTTCAATATTGAGGTTGTTGTTGAATTTGTTGTTGTTATCAATTTTTATTTTGTGGAACTTTTTGTATTTTTGAAAGCTGAGGTTGTTGTTGAATTTGTTGCTGTTTCTCATTGTTGAGGTTTTTGTTGAATTTTTTGGTGTGTTTCATTGTTGAGGTTTTTGTTGAATTTGTTGGTGTTTTTCATTGTTGCGGCTATTGTTGAATTTTTTGTTGTTTTTCATTGTTGAGGTTTCTGTTGAAGTTGTTGGTCGTTTTGAATGTTGAGGTTGTTGATGAAATTTTTTGGTGTTTTTCATTGTTGAGGTTTTTGTTGATTTTGTTGGTGTTTTTAATTGTCGAGGTTGTTGAATTTGTTGGTATTTTTCAAAGTTGACGTTGTTGTTGAATTTTTTGGTGTTTTTAATTGTTGAGGTTTTTGTTGAATTTGTTGGTGTTTTTGAATGTTGAGGTTGTTGATGAATTTTTTGGTGTTTTTCATTGTTGAGGTTGTTGTTGAATTTGTTGGTGTTTATGAATGTTGAGGTTGTTGATTTTGTTTGTGTTTTTCAAAGCTGAGTTTGTTGTTGAATTTGTTGGTGTTTTTCAATGTTGAGGTTGTTGAATTTGTTTGTGTTTTTCAAAGCTGAGTTTGTTGTTGAATATGTTGGTGTTTTTCATTGTTGAGGTTTTTGTTGAATTTGTTGGTGTTTTTCAATGTTGAGGTTGTTGTTGAATTTGTTGTTGATTTTCAATATTGAGGTTATGGTTGAATTGGTTGGTGTTTTTCCATGTTGAGGTTCTTGAATTTGTTGGTGTTTTTCAAAGTTGTGGTTGTTGAAATTACTGGTGTTATCAATGGTTTTTTAAAATCTTTTTTGTATTTTTCAAAGTTGAGGTTGCAGTTGAAATTGTTGGTGTTTTGCAATGTTGAGGTTGTTGAATTTGTTGGTGTTTTTCAAAGTTGAGGTTGTTGTTGAATTTTTTGGTGTTTTTCATTGTTGAGGTTGTTGTTGAATTTGTTGGTGATTTTCAATGTTGAGGTTGTGGTTGAATTTGTTGGTGTTTTTCCATGTTGAGGTTTTTGAATTTGTTGGTGTTTTTCAAAGTTGATGTTGTTGTTGAACTTGTTGGTGATTTTCAATGTTGAGTTTGTTGTTGAATTTTTTGGTGTTTTTCATTGTTGAGGTTGTTGTTGAAATTGTTGGAGTTTTTCAATGTTGAGGTTGTTGTTGAATTTTTTGGTGATTTTCAATGTTGAGTTTGTTGTTGAATTTGTTGGTGTTTTTCATTGTTGAGGTTGTTGAATTTGTTGGTATTTTTCAAAGTTGACGTTGTTGATGAATTTTTTGGTGTTTTTAATTGTTGAAGTTTTTGTTGAATTTGTTGGTGTTTTTGAATGTTGAGGTTGTTGATGAATTTTTTGGTGTTTTTCATTGTTGAGGTTGTTGTTGAATTTGTTGGTGTTTTTGAATGTTGAGGTTGTTGTTGAATTGTTTGGTGTTTTTCATTGTTGAGGTTGTTGTTAAATTTGTTAGTGATTTTCAATATTGAGGTTGTTGTTGAATTTGTTGTTGTTATCAATTTTTATTTTGTTGAACCTTTTTGTATTTTTGAAAGTTGAGGTTGTTGTTGAATTTGTTTCTGTTTTTCAATTTTGAGGTTGTTGAATTTGTTTGTTTTTTTCAAAGCTGAGTTTGTTGTTGAATTTGTTGGTGTTTTTCATTGTTGAGGTATCTGTTGAATTTGTAGGTCTATTTGAATGTTGAGGTCGTTGATGAATATTTTGGTTAATTTCATTGTTGAGGTTTTTGTTGAATTTGTTGTTGTTTTTCACTGTTGATGTTGTTGGTGAATTTGTTGGTGATTTTCAATGCTGAGGTTGTGGTTGAATGTGTTGGTGTTTTTCCATGTTGAGGTTTTTGAATTTGTTGGTGTTTTTCAACGTTGAGATTGTTGTTGAATTTGTTGGTGATTTTCAATGTTGAGTTTGTTGTTGAATTTGTTGCTGTTTCTCATTGTTGAGGTTGTTGTTGAATTTTTTGGTGTGTTTCATTGTTGAGGTTTTTGTTGAATTTGTTGGTGTTTTTCATTGTTGCGGCTGTTGTTGAATTTTTTGTTGTTTTTCATTGTTGAGGTTTCTGTTGAAGTTGTTGGTCGTTTTGAATGTTGAGGTTGTTGATGAAATTTTTTGGTGCTCTTCATTGTTGAGGTTTTTGTTGAATTTGTTGGTGTTTTTCATTGTCGAGGTTGTAGAATTTGTTGGTATTTTTCAAAGTTGACGTTGTTGTTGAATTTTTTGGTGTTTTTAATTGTTGAGGTTTTTGTTGAATTTGTTGCTGTTTTTGAATGTTGAGGTTGTTGATGAATTTTTTGGTGTTTTTGATTGTTGCGGCTGTTGTTGAATTTTTTGTTGTTTTTCATTGTTGAGGTTTCTGTTGAAGTTGTTGGTCGTTTTGAATGTTGAGGTTGTTGATGAAATTTTTTGGTGTTTTTCATTGTTGAGGTTTTTGTTGAATTTGTTGGTGTTTTTCATTGTCGAGGTTGTTGAATTTGTTGGTATTTTTCAAAGCTGACGTTGTTGTTGAATTTTTTGGTGTTTTTAATTGTTGAGGTTTATGTTGAATTTGTTGCTGTTTTTGAATGTTGAGGTTGTTGATGAATTTTTTGGTGTTATTCATTGTTGAGGTTGTTGTTGAATTTGTTGGTGTTTTTTAATGTTGAGGTTGTTGTTGAATTGTTTGGTGTTTTTCATTGTTGAAGTTGTTGTTAAATTTGTTGGTGATTTTCAATATTGAGGTTGTTGTTGAATTTGTTGTTGTTATCAATTTTTATTTTGTGGAACTTTTTGTATTTTTGAAAGCTGAGGTTGTTGTTGAATTTGTTGGTGTTTTTCAATGTTGAGGTTGTTGAATTTGTTTGTGTTTTTCATAGCTGAGTTTGTTGTTGAATTTGTTGGTGTTTTTCATTGTTGAGGTTTTTGTTGAATTTGTTGGTGTTTTTCATTGTTGAGGTTGTTGTTGAATTTGTTGGTGATTTTCAATATTGAGGTTATGGTTGAATTTGTTGGTGTTTTTCCATGTTGAGGTTCTTGAATTTGTTGGTGTTTTTCAAAGTTGTGGTTGTTGAAATTTTTGGTATTTTCAATGGTTTTTCTTAATCTTTTTTGTATTTTTCAAAGTTGAGGTTGCAGTTGAAATTGTTGGTGTTTTGCAATGTTGAGGTTGTTGAATTTGTTGGTGTTTTTCAAAGTTGAGGTTTTTGTTGAATTTGTTGGTGTTTTTCATTGTTGAGGTTGTTTTTGAATTTGTTGGTGATTTTCAATATTGAGGTTATGGTTGAATTTGTTGGTGTTTTTCCATGTTGAGATTTTTGAATTTGTTGGTGTCTTTCAAAGTTGAGGTTGTTGTTGAATTTGTTGGTGATTTTCAATGTTGAGTTTGTTGTTGAATTTGTTGGTGTATTTGAATGTTGAGTTTGTTAAATCTGTTGGTGTTTTTCAAATTGAGGTTGTTGTTGAATTTTTTGGTGTTTTTCATTGTTGAGGTTTTTGTTGAATTTGTTGGTGTTTTTCATTGTTGAGGAAGTTGTTGAATTTGTTGGTGATTTTCAATATTGAGGTTGTTGTTGAATTTATTGGTGTATTCAATGTTTTCTTTTTAATCTTTTTGGATTGTTCAAAGTTGAGGTTGCAGTTGAATTTGTTGCTGTTTCTCAATGATGAGGTTGTTGAATTTTTTGGTGTTTTTCAAAGTTGAGGTTGTTGTTGAATTTTTTGATGTTTTTCATTGCTGAGGTTGTTGTTGAATTTGTTGGTGATTTTCAATGTTGAGGTTGTTGAATTTATTGGTGTTATCAATGGTTTTTTTTGATCTTTTTTGTATTTTTCAAAGTTGAGGTTGCAGTTGAATTTGTTGGTCTTTTTCAATGTTTGAGGTTGTTGTAGTTGTTGGTGTTTTTCAAAGTTGATGTTGTTGTTGAACTTGTTGGTGATTTTCAATGTTGAGTTTGTTGTTGAATTTTTTGGTGTTTTTCATTGTTGAGGTTGTTGTTGACATTGTTGGAGTTGTTCAATGTTGAGGTTGTTGTTGAATTTTTTGGTGATTTTCAATGTTGAGTTTGTTGTTGAATTTGTTGGTGTTTTTCATTGTTGAGGTTGTTGAATTTGTTGGTATTTTTCAAAGTTGACGTTGTTGTTGAATTTTTTGGTGTTTTTAATTGTTGAAGTTTTTGTTGAATTTGTTGGTGTTTTTGAATGTTGAGGTTGTTGATGAATTTTTTGGTGTTTTTCATTGTTGAGGTTGTTGTTGAATTTGTTGGTGTTTTTGAATGTTGAGGTTGTTGTTGAATTGTTTGGTGTTTTTCATTGTTGAGGTTGTTGTTAAATTTGTTAGTGATTTTCAATATTGAGGTTGTTGTTGAATTTGTTGTTGTTATCAATTTTTATTTTGTTGAACCTTTTTGTATTTTTGAAAGTTGAGGTTGTTGTTGAATTTGTTTCTGTTTTTCAATTTTGAGGTTGTTGAATTTGTTTGTTTTTTTCAAAGCTGAGTTTGTTGTTGAATTTGTTGGTGTTTTTCATTGTTGAGGTATCTGTTGAATTTGTAGGTCTATTTGAATGTTGAGGTCGTTGATGAATATTTTGGTTAATTTCATTGTTGAGGTTTTTGTTGAATTTGTTGTTGTTTTTCACTGTTGATGTTGTTGGTGAATTTGTTGGTGATTTTCAATGCTGAGGTTGTGGTTGAATGTGTTGGTGTTTTTCCATGTTGAGGTTTTTGAATTTGTTGGTGTTTTTCAACGTTGAGATTGTTGTTGAATTTGTTGGTGATTTTCAATGTTGAGTTTGTTGTTGAATTTGTTGTTGTTTCTCATTGTTGAGGTTGTTGTTGAATTTTTTGGTGTGTTTCATTGTTGAGGTTTTTGTTGAATTTGTTGGTGTTTTTCATTGTTGCGGCTGTTGTTGAATTTTTTGTTGTTTTTCATTGTTGAGGTTTCTGTTGAAGTTGTTGGTCGTTTTGAATGTTGAGGTTGTTGATGAAATTTTTTGGTGCTCTTCATTGTTGAGGTTTTTGTTGAATTTGTTGGTGTTTTTCATTGTCGAGGTTGTAGAATTTGTTGGTATTTTTCAAAGTTGACGTTGTTGTTGAATTTTTTGGTGTTTTTAATTGTTGAGGTTTTTGTTGAATTTGTTGCTGTTTTTGAATGTTGAGGTTGTTGATGAATTTTTTGGTGTTTTTCATTGTTGCGGCTGTTGTTGAATTTTTTGTTGTTTTTCATTGTTGAGGTTTCTGTTGAAGTTGTTGGTCGTTTTGAATGTTGAGGTTGTTGATGAAATTTTTTGGTGTTTTTCATTGTTGAGGTTTTTGTTGAATTTGTTGGTGTTTTTCATTGTCGAGGTTGTTGAATTTGTTGGTATTTTTCAAAGCTGACGTTGTTGTTGAATTTTTTGGTGTTTTTAATTGTTGAGGTTTATGTTGAATTTGTTGCTGTTTTTGAATGTTGAGGTTGTTGATGAATTTTTTGGTGTTATTCATTGTTGAGGTTGTTGTTGAATTTGTTGGTGTTTTTTAATGTTGAGGTTGTTGTTGAATTGTTTGGTGTTTTTCATTGTTGAAGTTGTTGTTAAATTTGTTGGTGATTTTCAATATTGAGGTTGTTGTTGAATTTGTTGTTGTTATCAATTTTTATTTTGTGGAACTTTTTGTATTTTTGAAAGCTGAGGTTGTTGTTGAATTTGTTGGTGTTTTTCAATGTTGAGGTTGTTGAATTTGTTTGTGTTTTTCATAGCTGAGTTTGTTGTTGAATTTGTTGGTGTTTTTCATTGTTGAGGTTTTTGTTGAATTTGTTGGTGTTTTTCATTGTTGAGGTTGTTGTTGAATTTGTTGGTGATTTTCAATATTGAGGTTATGGTTGAATTTGTTGGTGTTTTTCCATGTTGAGGTTCTTGAATTTGTTGGTGTTTTTCAAAGTTGTGGTTGTCGAAATTTTTGGTATTTTCAATGGTTTTTCTTAATCTTTTTTGTATTTTTCAAAGTTGAGGTTGCAGTTGAAATTGTTGGTGTTTTGCAATGTTGAGGTTGTTGAATTTGTTGGTGTTTTTCAAAGTTGAGGTTTTTGTTGAATTTGTTGGTGTTTTTCATTGTTGAGGTTGTTTTTGAATTTGTTGGTGATTTTCAATATTGAGGTTATGGTTGAATTTGTTGGTGTTTTTCCATGTTGAGATTTTTGAATTTGTTGGTGTCTTTCAAAGTTGAGGTTGTTGTTGAATTTGTTGGTGATTTTCAATGTTGAGTTTGTTGATGAATTTGTTGGTGTATTTGAATGTTGAGTTTGTTAAATCTGTTGTTGTTTTTCAAATTGAGGTTGTTGTTGAATTTTTTGGTGTTTTTCATTGTTGAGGTTTTTGTTGAATTTGTTGGTGTTTTTCATTGTTGAGGAAGTTGTTGAATTTGTTGGTGATTTTCAATATTGAGGTTGTTGTTGAATTTATTGGTGTATTCAATGTTTTCTTTTTAATCTTTTTGGATTGTTCAAAGTTGAGGTTGCAGTTGAATTTGTTGCTGTTTCTCAATGATGAGGTTGTTGAATTTTTTGGTGTTTTTCAAAGTTGAGGTTGTTGTTGAATTTTTTGATGTTTTTCATTGCTGAGGTTGTTGTTGAATTTGTTGGTGATTTTCAATGTTGAGGTTGTTGAATTTATTGGTGTTATCAATGGTTTTTTTTGATCTTTTTTGTATTTTTCAAAGTTGAGGTTGCAGTTGAATTTGTTGGTCTTTTTCAATGTTTGAGGTTGTTGTAGTTGTTGGTGTTTTTCAAAGTTGAGGTTGCTGTTGAATTTTGTGGTGTTTTTCATTGTTGAGGTTTTTGTTGAATTTGTTGGTGATTTTCAATATTGAGGTTGTTGTTGAATTTGTTGGTGTATTTGAATGTTGAGGTTGTTAAATCTGTTGGTGTTTTTCAAATTGAGGTTGTTGTTGAATTTTTTGGTGTTTATCATTGTTGAGGATTTTGTTGAATTTGTTGGTGTTTTTCATTGTTGAGGTTGCTGTTGAATTTGTTGGTGATTTTCAATATTGTGGTTGTAGTTGAATTTGTTGGTGTTTTTCCATGTTGAGGTTTTTGAATTTGATGATGTTTTTCAAAGTTGAGGTTGTTGTTGAATTTGTTGGTGATTTTCAATGTTGAGTTTGTTGTTGAATTTTTTGGTCTTTTTCATTGTTTAGGTTGTTCTTGAAATTGTTGGAGATTTTCAATGTTGAGTTTGTTGTTGAATTTTTTGGTGATTTTCAATGTTGAGTTTGTTGTTGAATTTGTTGGTATTTTTCAAAGTTCACGTTGTTGTTGAATTTTTTGGTGTTTTTAATTGTTGTGGTTTTTGTTGAATTTGTTGGTGTTTTTGAATGTTGAGGTTGTTGTTGAATTTTTTGCTGTTTTTCATTGTTGTGGTTGTTGTTGTTGAAATTTTGACGTTTTAAATTGTTGAGGTTGTTGTTAAATTTGTTGATGATTTTAAACGTTGAATTGTTGTTGAATTTGTTGGTGTTATCAATTTTTATTTTGTTGAACCTTTTTGTATTTTTAAAAGTTGAGGTTGTAGTTGAATTTGTTGGTGTTTTTCAATGCTGATGTTGTTGAATTTGTTGGTGTTTTTCAAAGCTGAGTTTGTAGTTGAATTTGTTGGTGTTTTTCAATGATGAGGTTGTTGAATTTGTTGGTGTTTTTCAAAGCTGAGTTTGTTGTTGAATTTGTTGGTGTATTTGAATGTTGAGGTTCTTAAATCTGTTGGTGTTTTTCAAATTGAGGTTGCTGTTGAATTTTTTGGTGTTTTTCATTGTTGAGGTTTTTGATGAATGTGTTGGTGTTTTTCATTGTTGAGGTTGTTGTTGAATTTGTTGGTGATTTTCAATATTGAGATTGTAGTTGAATTTGTTGGTGTTTATCCATGTTGAGGTTTTTGAATTTGTTGGTGTATCTCAAAGTTGAGGTTGTTGTTGAATTTTTTGGTGATTTTCAATATTGAGGTTGTTGTTGAATTTATTGGTGTATTCAATGTTTTTTTTTCAATCTTTTTGTATTATTCCAAGTTGAGGTTGCAGTTGAATTTGTTGCTGTTTCTCAATGTTGAGGTTGTTGAATTTTTTGGTGTTTTTCAAAGTTGAGGTTGTTGTTGAATTTTTTGATGTTTTTCATTGCTGAGGTTGTTGTTGAATTTGTTGGTGATTTTCAATGTTGAGGTTATGGTTGAATTTGTTGGTGTTTTTCCATGTTGTGGGTCTTGAATTTGTGGGTGTTTTTCAAAGTTGAGGTTGTTGAAATTTTTGGTGTTATCAATGGTTTTTTTAAATCTTTTTTGTATTTTTCAAAGTTGAGGATGCAGTTGAAATTGTTGGTGTTTTGCAATGTTGAGGTTGTTGAATTTGTTGGTGTTTTTCAAAGTTGAGGTTGTTGTTGAATTTTTTGGTGTTTTTCATTGTTGAGGTTTTTGTTGAATTTATTGGTGTTTTTCATTGTTGAGGTTGTTGTTGAATTTGTTGGTGATTTTCAATATTGAGGTTATGGTTGAATTTGTTGGTGTTTTTCCATGTTGAGGTTTTTGAATTTGTTGGTGTCTTTCAAAGTTGAGGTTGTTGTTGAATTTGTTGGTGATTTTCAATGTTGAGTTTGTTGTTGAATTTGTTGGTGTATTTGAATGTTGAGTTTGTTAAATCTGTTGGTGTTTTTCAAATTGAGGTTGTTGTTGAATTTTTTGATGTTTTTCATTGCTGAGGTTGTTGTTGAATTTGTTGGTGATTTTCAATGTTGAGGATGTTGAATTTATTGGTGTTATCAATGATTTTTTTTGATCTTTTTTGTATTTTTCAAAGTTGAGGTTGCAGTTGAATTTGTTGGTCTTTTTCAATGTTTGAGGTTGTTGTAGTTGTTGGTGTTTTTCAAAGTTGAGGTTGTTGTTGAATTTGTTGGTGTATTTGAATGTTGAGGTTGTTAAATCTGTTGGTGTTTTTCAAATTGGGGTTGTTGTTGAATTTTTGGGTTTTTGTCATTGTTGAGGACTTTGTTGAATTTGTTGGTGTCTTTCATTGTTGAGGTTGCTGTTGAATTTGTTGGTGATTTTCAATATTGAGTTTGTAGTTGAATTTGTTGGTGTTTTTCAATGTTGAGGTTTTTGAATTTGATGATTTTTTTCAAAGTTGAGTTTGTTGTTGAATTTGTTGGTGATTTTCAATGTTGAGTTTGTTGTTGAATTTTTTGGTCTTTTTCATTGTTGAGGTTGTTGTTGAAATTGTTGGAGTTTTTCAATGTTGAGTTTGTTGTTGAATTTTTTGGTCTTTTTCATTGTTTGGGTTGTTGTTGAAATTGTTGGAGTTTTTCAATGTTGAGTTTGTTGTTGAATTTTTTGGTGATTTTCAATGTTGAGTTTGTTGTTGAATTTGTTGGTATTTTTCAAAGTTCACGTTGTTGTTGAATTTTTTGGTGTTTTTAATTGTTGAGGTTTTTGTTGAATTTGTTGGTGTTTTTGAATGTTGAGGTTGTTGATGTATTTTTTGCTGTTTTTCATTGTTGAGGTTGTTGTTGAATTGTTGGTGTTTTTGAATGTTGAAATTGTTGTTGAATTGTTTGGTGTTTTTCATTGTTGAGGTTGTTGTTGTTGAAGTTTTGATATTTTTCATTGTTGAGGTTGTTGATGAATTTGTTGGTGTTTTTGAATGTTGAGGTTGTTGTTGAATTGTTTGGTGTTTTTCATTGTTGTGGTTGTTGTTGTTGAAATTTTGACGTTTTAAATTGTTGAGGTTGTTGTTAAATTTGTTGATGATTTTAAACATTGAATTGTTGTTGAATTTGTTGGTGTTATCAATTTTTATTTTGTTGAACCTTTTTGTATTTTTAAAAGTTGAGGTTGTAGTTGAATTTGATGGTGTTTTTCAATGATGAGGTTGTTGAATTTGTTGGTGTTTTTCAAAGCTGAGTTTGTTGTTGAATTTGTTGGTGTATTTGAATGTTGAGGTTCTTAAATCTGTTGGTGTTTTTCAAATTGAGGTTGCTGTTGAATTTTTTGGTGTTTTTCATTGTTGAGGTTTTTGTTGAATTTGTTGGTGTTTTTCATTGTTGAGGTTGTTGTTGAATTTGTTGGTGATTTTCAATATTGAGATTGTAGTTGAATTTGTTGGTGTTTATCCATGCTGAGGTTTTTGAATTTGTTGGTGTTTCTCAAAGTTGAGGTTGTTGTTGAATTTTTTGGTGATTTTCAATATTGAGGTTGTTGTTGAATTTATTGGTGTATTCAATGTTTTTTTTTCAATCCTTTTGTATTTTTCCAAGTTGAGGTTGCAGTTGAATTTGTTGCTGTTTCTCAATGTTGAGGTTGTTGTTGAATTTTTTGATGATTTTCATTGCTGAGGTTGTTGTTGAATTTGTTGGTGATTTTCAATGTTGAGGTTATGGTTGAATTTGTTGGTGTTTTTCCATGTTGTGGTTCTTGAATTTGTTGGTGTTTTTCAAAGTTGAGGTTGTTGAAATTATTGGTGTTATCAATGGTTTTTTAAAATCTTTTTTGTATTTTTCAAAGTTGAGGTTGCAGTTGAAATTGTTGGTGTTTTGCAATGTTGAGTTTGTTGAATTTTTTGGTGTTTTTCATTGTTGAGGTTTTTGTTGAATTTGTTGGTGTTTTTCATTGTTGAGGTTGTTGTTGAATTTGTTGTTGGTGATTTTCAATATTGAGGTTATGGTTGTATTTGTTGGTGTTTTTCCATGTTGAGGTTTTTGATTTTGTTGGTGTCTTTCAAAGTTGAGGTTGTTGTTGAATTTGTTGGTGATTTTCAATGTTGAGTTTGTTGTTGCATTTGTTGGTGTATTTGAATGTTGAGTTTGTTAAATCTGTTGGTGTTTTTCAAATTGAGGTTGTTGTTGAATTTTTTGGTGTTTTTCATTGTTGAGGTTTTTGTTGAATTTGTTGGTGTTTTTCATTGTTGAGGAAGTTGTTGAATTTGTTGGTGATTTTCAATATTGAGGTTTTTGTTGAATTTATTGGTGTATTCAATGTTTTCTTTTTAATCTTTTTGGATTGTTCAAAGTTGAGGTTGCAGTTGAATTTGTTGCTGTTTCTCAATGTTGAGGTTGTTGAATTTTTTGGTGTTTTTCAAAGCTGAGGTTGTTGTTGAATTTTTTGATGTTTTTCATTGCTGAGGTTGTTGTTGAATTTGTTGGTGATTTTCAATGTTGAGGTTGTTGAATTTATTGGTGTTATCAATGTTTTTTTTTTGATCTTTTTTGTATTTTTCAAAGTTGAGGTTGCAGTTGAATTTGTTGGTCTTTTTCAATGTTTGAGGTTGTTGTAGTTGTTGGTGTTTTTCAAAGTTGAGGTTGTTGTTGAATTTTTTGGTGTATTTCATTGTTGAGGTTTTTGTTGAATTTGTTGGTGTTTTTCAATGTTGAGGTTGTTCATGAATTTTTTGGTGTTTTTCAATGTGGAGGTTTTTGTTGAATTTGTTGGTGATTTTGAATGTTGAGGTTGTTTTTGAATTTTTTGGTGTTTCGCATTGTTGTGATTTCTGTAACATTTGTTGGTGTTTTTGAATGTTGAGGTTGTTGATGAATTTGTTGGTGTTTTTCATTGTTGAGGTGTTTGTTGAATTTGTTGGTGTTTTTGAATGCTGAAGTTGTTGATGAATTTTTTCGTGTTTTTCATTGTTGAGGTTTTTGTAGAAATTGTTGGTGACTTTCAATGTTGAGGTTGTTGTTGAATTTTTAGGTGTTTTTCATTGTTGTGGTTTCTGCTGAATTTGTTGGTGTTTTTGAATGTTGAGGTTGTTGATGAATCTTTCGGTGTTTTTCATTGTTGAGGTTGTTGTTGAAATTGTTGGAGTTTTTCAATGTTGAGGTTGTTGTTGAATTTTTTGGTGATTTTCAATGTTGAGTTTGTTGTTGAATTTGTTGGTGTTTTTCATTGTTGAGGTTGTTGAATTTGTTGGTATTTTTCAAAGTTGACGTTATTGTTTAATTTTTTGGTGTTTTTAATTGTTGAGGTTTTTGTTGAATTTGTTGGTGTTTTTGAATGTTGAGCTTGTTGATGAATTTTTTGTTGTTTTTCATTGTTGAGGTTGTTGTTGAACTTGTTGGTGTTTTTGAATTTTGAGGTTGTTGTTGAATTGTTTTGTGTTTTTCATTGTTGAGGTTGTTGTTAAATTTGTTGGTGATATCAATTTTTATTTTGTTGAACCTTTTTGTATTTTTGAATGTTGAGGTTGTTGTTGAATTTGTTGGTGTTTTTCAATGTTGAGGTTGTTGAATTTTATTTTTCAAAGCTGAGTTTGTTGTTGAATTTGTTGGTGTTTTTCATTGTTGATGCATGTGTTGAATTTGTAGGTGTATTTGAATGTTGAGGTTGTTGATGAATATTTTGATTAATTTCACTGTTGAGGTTTTTGTTGAATTTGTTGGTGTTTTTCACTGTTGATGTTGTTGTTGAATTTGTTGGTGATTTTCAATGCTGAGGTTGTGGTTGAATGTGTTGGTGTTTTTCCATGTTGAGGTTTTTGAATTTGTTGGTGTTTTTCAACGTTGACGTTGTTGTTGAATTTGTTGGTGATTTTCAATGTTGAGTTTGTTGTTGAAGTTGTTGCTGTTTCTCATTGTTGAGGTTGTTGTTGAATTTTTTGGTGTGTTTCATTGTTGAGGTTTTTGTTGAATTTGTTGGTGTTTTTCATTGTTGCGGCTGTTGTTGAATTTTTTGTTGTCTTTCATTGTTGAGGTTTCTGTTGAAGTTGTTGGTCGTTTTGAATGTTGAGGTTGTTGATGAAATTTTTTGGTGTTTTTCATTGTTGAGGTTTTTGTTGAATTTGTTGGTGTTTTTCATTGTCGAGGTTGTTGAATTTGTTGGTATTTTTCAAAGTTGATGTTGTTGTTGAATTTTTTGGTGTTTTTAATTGTTGAGGTTTTTGTTGAATTTGTTGCTGTTTTTGAATGTTGAGGTTGTTGATGAATTTTTTGGTGTTTTTCATTGTTGAGGTTGTTGTTGAATTTGTTGGTGTTTTTAAATGTTGAGGTTGTTGTTGAATTGTTTGGTGTTTTTCATTGTTGAGGTTGTTGTTAAATTTGTTGGTGATTTTCAATATTGAGGTTGTTGTTGAATTTGTTGTTGTTATCAATTTTTATTTTGTTGAACCTTTTTGTATTTTCGAAAGTTGAGGTTGTTGTTGAATTTGTTGGTGTTTTTCAATGTTGAGGTTGTTGAATTTGTTTGTGTTTTTCAAAGCTGAGTTTGTTGTTGAATTTGTCGGTGTTTTTCATTGTTGAGGTTTTTGTTGAATTTGTTGGTGTTTTTCATTGTTGAGGTTGTTGTTGAATTTGTTGGTGATTTTCAATATTGAGGTTATGGTTGAATTTGTTGGTGTTTTTCCATGTTGAGGTTCTTGAATTTGTTGGTGTTTTTCAAAGTTGTGGTTGTTGAAATTATTGGTGTTATCAATGGTTTTTTAAAATCTTTTTTGTATTTTTCAAAGTTGAGGTTGCAGTTGAAATTGTTGGTGATTTGCACTGTTGAGGTTGTTGAATTTGTTGGTGTTTTTCAAAGTTGAGGTTGTTGTTGAATTTTTTGGTGTTTTTCATTGTTGATGTTTTTGTTGAATGTGTTGGTGTTTTTCATTGTTGAGGTTGTTGTTGAATTTGTTGGTGATTTTCAATATTGAGGTTATGGTTGAATTTATTGGTGTTTTTCGATGTTGAGGTTTTTGAATTTGTTGGTGTCTTTCAAAGTTGAGGTTGTTGTTGAATTTGTTGGTGATTTTCAATGTTGAGTTTGTTGTTGAATTTGTTGGTGTATTTGAATGTTGAGTTTGTTAAATCTATTGGTGTTTTTCAAATTGAGGTTGTTGTTGAATTTTTTGGTGTTTTTCATTGTTGAGGTTTTTGTTGAATTTGTTGGTGTTTTTCATTGTTGAGGAAGTTGTTGAATTTGTTGGTGATTTTCAATATTGAGGTTGTTGTTGAATTTATTGGTGTATTCAATGTTTTCTTTTTAATCTTTTTGGATTGTTCAAAGTTGAGGTTGCAGTTGAATTTGTTGCTGTTTCTCAATGTTGAGGTTGTTGAATTTGTTGGTGTTTTTCAAAGTTGAGATTGTTGTTGAATTTTTTGATGTTTTTCATTGCTGAGGTTGTTGTTGAATTTGTTGGTGCTTTTCAATGTTGAGGTTGTTGAATTTATTGGTGTTATCAATGTTTTTTTTTGATCTTTTTTGTATTTTTCAAAGTTGAGGTTGCAGTTGAATATGTTGGTCTTTTTCAATGTTTGAGGTTGTTGTAGTTGTTGGTGTTTTTCAAAGTTGAGGTTGTTGTTGAATTTTTTGGTGTTTTTCATTGTTGAGGTTTTTGTTGAATTTGTTGGTGTTATCAATTTTTATTTTGTTGAACCTTTATGTATTTTTAAAAGTTGAGGTTATTGTTGAATTTGTTGGTGTATTTGAATGTTGAGGTTGTTAAATCTGTTGGTGTTTTTCAAATTGGGGTTGTTGTTGAATTTTTTGGTGTTTTTCATTGTTGAGGACTTTGTTGAATTTGTTGGTGTCTTTCATTGTTGAGGTTGCTTTTGAATTTGTTGGTGATTTTCAATATTGAGTTTGTAGTTGAATTTGTTGGTGTATTTCAATGTTGAGGTTTTTGAATTTGATGATTTTTTTCAAAGTTGAGTTTGTTGCTGAATTTGTTGATGATTTTCAATGTTGAGTTTGTTGTTCAATTTTTTGGTCTTTTTCATTGTTTAGGTTGTTGTTGAAATTGTTGCAGTTTTTCAATGTTGAGTTTGTTGTTGAATTTTTTGGTGATTTTCAATGTTGAGTTTGTTGTTGAATTTGTTGGTATTTTTCGAAGTTCACTTTGTTGTTGAATTTTTTGGTGTTTTTAATTGTTGAGGTTTTTGTTGAATTTGTTGGTGTTTTTGAATGTTGAAATTGTTGTTGAATTGTTTGGTGTTTTTCATTGTTATGGTTGTTGTTGTTGAAGTTTTGATATTTTTCGTTGTTGAGGTTGTTGATGAATTTGTTGGTGTTTTTGAATGTTGAAGTTGTTGTTGAATTGTTTGGTGTTTTTCATTGTTGTGGTTGTTGTTGTTGAAATTTTGACGTTTTAAATTGTTGAGGTTGTTGTTAAATTTGTTGATGATTTTAAACATTGAAATGTTGTTGAATTAGTTGTTGTTATCAATTTTTATTTTGTTGAACCTTTTTGTATTTTTAAAAGTTGAGGTTGTAGTTGAATTTGTTGGTGTTTTTCAATGATGAGGTTGTTGAATTTGTTGGTGTTTTTCAAAGCTGAGTTTGTTGTTGAATTTGTTGGTGTATTTGAATGTTGAGGTTCTTAAATCTGTTGGTGTTTTTCAAATTGAGGTTGCTGTTGAATTTTTTGGTGTTTTTCATTGTTGAGGTTTTTGTTGAATTTGTTGGTGTTTTTCATTGTTGAGGTTGATGTTGAATTTGTTGGTGATTTTCAATATTGAGGTTGTTGTTGAATTTATTGGTGTATTCAATGTTTTTTTTTCAATCTTATTGTATTTTTCCAAGTTGAGGTTGCAGTTGAATTTGTTGCTGATTCTCAATGTTGAGGTTGTTGAATTTTTTGGTGTTTTTCAAAGTTGAGGTAGTTGTTGAATTTTTTGATGTTTTTCATTGTTAGGTTGTTGTTGAATTTGTTGGTGATTTTCAATGTTGAGGTTGTTGAATTTATTGGTGCTATCAATGTTTTTTTTTGATCTTTTTTGTATTTTTCAAAGTTGAGGTTGCAGTTGAATTTGTTGTTGTTTTTAAATATTGAGGTTGTTGGTGCTTTTGGTGTTTTTCAAAGTTGAGATTGTTGTTGAATTTTTTGGTGTTTCTCATTGTTGTGGTTTTTGTTGAATTTTTTGGTGTTTTTGAATGTTGAGGTTGTTGATGAATTTTTTGGTGTGTTTCATTGTTGAGGTTGTTGTTGAATTGTTGGTGTTTTTGAATGTTGAAATTGTTGTTGAATTGTTTGGTGTTTTTCATTGTTGTGGTTGTTGTTGTTGAAGTTTTGATATTTTTCATTGTTGAGGTTGTTGATGAATTCGTTGGTGTTTTTGAATGTTGAGGTTGTTGTTGAATTGTTTGGTGCTTTTCATTGTTGTGGTTGTTGTTGTTGAAATTTTGACGTTTTAAATTGTTGAGGTTGTTGTTGAATTTGTTGATGATTTTCAATATTGAGATTGTAGTTGAATTTGTTGGTGTTTATCCATGTTGAGGTTGTTGAATATGTTGGTGTTTCTCAAAGTTGAGGTTGTTGTTGAATTTTTTGGTGATTTTCAATATTGAGGTTGTAGTTGAATTTATTGGTGTATTCAATGTTTTTTTTTCAATCTTTTTGTATTTTTCCAAGTTGAGGTTGCAGTTGAATTTGTTGCTGTTTCTCAATGTTGAGGTTGTTGAATTTTTTGGTGTTTTTCAAAGTTGAGGTTGTTGTTGAATTTTTTGATGATTTTCATTGCTGAGGTTGTTGTTGAATTTGTTGGTGATTTTCAATGTTGAGGTTATGGTTGAATTTGTTGGTGTTTTTCCATGTTGTGGTTCTTGAATTTGTTGGTGTTTTTCAAAGTTGAGGTTGTTGAAATTATTGGTGTTATCAATGGTTTTTTTAAATCTTTTTTGTATTTTTCAAAGTTGAGGTTGCAGTTGAAATTGTTGGTGTTTTGCAATGTTGAGGTTGTTGAATTTGTTGGTGTTTTTCAAAGTTGAGGTTGTTGTTGAATTTTTTGGTGTTTTTCATTGTTGAGGTTTTTGTTGAATGTGTTGGTGTTTTTCATTGTTGAGGTTGTTGTTGAATTTGTTGTTGGTGATTTTCAATATTGAGGTTATGGTTGAATTTATTGGTGTTTTTCCATGTTGAGGTTTTTGAATTTGTTGGTGTCTTTCAAAGTTGAGGTTGTTGTTGAATTTGTTGGTGATTTTCAATGTTGAGTTTGTTGTTGAATTTGTTGGTGTATTTGAATGTTGAGTTTGTTAAATCTGTTGGTGTTTTTCAAATTGAGGTTGTTGTTGATTTTTTTGGTGTTTTTCATTGTTGAGGTTTTTGTTGAATTTGTTGGTGTTTTTCATTGTTGAGGAAGTTGTTGAATTAGTTGGTGATTTTCAACATTGAGGTTGTTGTTGAATTTATTGATGTATTCAATGTTTTCTTTTTAATCTTTTTGGATTGTTCAAAGTTGAGGTTGCAGTTGAATTTGTTGCTGTTTCTCAATGTTGAGGTTGCTGAATTTTTTGGTGTTTTTCAAAGTTGAGGTTGTTGTTGAATTTTTTGATGTATTTCATTGCTGAGGTTGTTGTTGAATTTGTTGGTGCTTTTCAATGTTGAGGTTTTTGAATTTGATGATGTTTTTCAAAGTTGAGGTTGTTTTTGAATTTGTTGGTGATTTTCAATGTTGAGTTTGTTGTTTAATTTTTTGATCTTTTTCATTGTTTAGGTTGTTGTTGAAATTGTTGGAGTTTTTCAATGTTGAGTTTGTTGTTGAATTTTTTGGTGATTTTCAATGTTGAGTTTGTTGTTGAATTTGTTGGTATTTTTCAAAGTTCACGTTGTTGTTGAATTTTTTGGTGTTTTTAATTGTTGAGGTTTTTGTTGAATTTGTTGGTGTTTTTAAATGTTGATGTTGTTGATGAATTTTTTGCTGTTTTTCATTGTTGAGGTTGTTGTTGAATTGTTGGTGTTTTTGAATGTTGAAATTGTTGTTGAATTGTTTGGTGTTTTTCATTGTTGTGGTTGTTGTTGTTGAAGTTTTGATATTTTTCATTGTTGAGGTTGTTGATGAATTTGTTGGTGTTTTTGAATGTTGAGGTTGTTGTTGAACTGTTTGGTGTTTTTCATTGTTGTGGTTGTTGTTGTTGAAATTTTGACGTTTTAAATTGTTGAGGTTGTTGTTAAATTTGTTGATGATTTTAAACATTGAATTGTTGTTGAATTTGTTGTTGTTGTCAATTTTTATTTTGTTGAACCTTTTTGTATTTTTAAAAGTTGAGGTTGTAGTTGAATTTGTTGGTGTTTTTCAAAGCTGAGTTTGTTGTTGAATTTGTTGGTGTATTTGAATGTTGAGGTTCTTAAATCTGTTGGTGTTTTTCAAATTGAGGTTGCTGTTGAATTTTTTGGTGTTTTTCATTGTTGAGGTTTTTGTTGAATTTGTTGGTGTTTTTCATTGTTGAGGTTGTTGTTGAATTTGTTGGTGATTTTCAATATTGAGATTGTAGTTGAATTTGTTGGTATTTATCCATGTTGAGGTTTTTGTTGAATTTGTTGGTGTATCTCAAAGTTGAGGTTGTTGTTGAATTTTTTGGTGATTTTCAATATTGAGGTTGTTGTTGAATTTATTGGTGTATTCAATGTTTTTTTTTCAATCTTTTTGTATTTTTCCAAGTTGAGGTTGCAGTTGAATTTGTTGCTGTTTCTCAATGTTGAGGTTGTTGAATTTTTTGGTGTTTTTCAAAGTTGATGTTGTTGTTGAATTTTTTGATGTTTTTCATTGCTGAGGTTGTTGTTGAATTTGTTGGTGATTTTCAATGTTGAGGTTATGGTTGAATTTGTTGGTGTTTTTCCATGTTGTGGTTCTTGAATTTGTTGGTGTTTTTCAAAGTTGAGGTTGTTGAAATTTTTGGTGTTATCAATGGTTTCTTTAAATCTTTTTTGTATTTTTCAAAGTTGAGGTTGCAGTTGATATTGTTGGTGTTTTGCAATGTTGAGGTTGTTGAATTTGTTGGTGTTTTTCAAAGTTGAGGTTGTTGTTGAATTTTTTGGTGTTTTTCATTGTTGAGGTTTTTGTTGAATTTGTTGGTGTTTTTCATTGTTGAGGTTGTTGTTGAATTTGTTGGTGATTTTCAATATTGAGGTTATGGTTGAATTTGTTGGTGTTTTTCCATGTTGAGGTTTTTGAATTTGTTGGTGTCTTTCAAAGTTGAGGTTGTTGTTGAATTTGTTGGTGATTTTCAATGTTGAGTTTGTTGTTGAATTTGTTGGTGTATTTGAATGTTGAGTTTGTTAAATCTGTTGGTGTTTTTCAAATTGAGGTTGTTGTTGAATTTTTTGATGTTTTTCATTGCTGAGGTTGTTGTTGAATTTGTTGGTGATTTTCAATGTTGAGGTTGTTGAATTTATTGGTGTTATCAATGATTTTTTTTGATCTTTTTTCTATTTTTCAAAGTTGAGGTTGCAGTTGAATTTGTTGGTCTTTTTGAATGTTTGAGGTTGTTGTAGTTGTTGGTGTTTTTAAAAGTTGAGGTTGTTGCTGAATTTGTTGGTGTATTTGAATGTTGAGGTTGTTGTTGAATTTGTTGGTGATTTTCAATATTGAGGTTATGGTTGAATTTGTTGGCGTTTTTCCATGTTGAGGTCTTGAATTGGTTGGTGTTTTTCAAAGTTGTGGTTGTTGAAATTATTGGTGTTATCAATGGTTTTTTAAAATCTTTTTTGTATTTTTCAAAGTTGAGGTTGCAGTTGAAATTGTTGGTGTTTTGCAATGTTGAGGTTGTTGAATTTGTTGGTGTTTTTCAAAGTTGAGGTTGTTGTTGAATTTTCTGGTGCTTTCATTGTTGAGGTTTTTGTTGAATTTGTTTGTGTTTTTCATTGTTGAGGTTGTTGTTGAATTTGTTGGTGATTTTCAATATTGAGGTTATGGTTGAATTTATTGGTGTTTTTCCATGTTGAGGTTTTTGAATTTGTTTGTGTCTTTCAAAGTTGAGGTTGTTGTTGAATTTGTTGGTGATTTTCAATGTTGAGTTTGTTGTTGAATTTGTTGGTGTATTTGAATGTTGAGTTTGTTAAATCTGTTGGTGTTTTTCAAATTGAGGTTGTTGTTGAATTTTTTGGTGTTTTTCATTGTTGAGGTTTTTGTTGAATTTGTTGGTGTCTTTCATTGTTGAGGTTGCTGTTGAATTTGTTGGTGATTTTCAATATTGAGTTTGTAGTTGAATTTGTTGGTGTTTTTCAATGTTGAGGTTTTTGAATTTGATGATTTTTTTCAAAGTTGAGTTTGTTGTTGAATTTGTTGGTGATTTTCAATGTTGAGTTTGTTGTTGAATTTTTTGGTCTTTTTCATTGTTTAGGTTGTTGTTGAAATTGTTGGAGTTTTTCAATGTTGAGTTTGTTGTTGAAATTTTTGGTGATTTTCAATGTTGAGTTTGTTGTTGAATTTGTTGTTATTTTTCAAAGTTCACGTTGTTGTTGATTTTTTTGGTGTTTTTAATTGTTGAGGTTTTTGTTGAATTTGTTGGTGTTTTTGAATGTTGAGGTTGTTGATGTATTTTTTGCTGTTTTTCATTGTTGAGGTTGTTGTTGAATTGTTGGTGTTTTTGAATGTTGAAATTGTTGTTGAATTGTTTGGTGTTTTTCATTGTTGAGGTTGTTGTTGTTGAAGTTTTGATATTTTTCATTGTTGAGGTTGTTGATGAATTTGTTGGTGTTTTTGAATGTTGAGGTTGTTGTTGAATTGTTTGGTGTTTTTCATTGTTGTGGTTGTTGTTGTTGAAATTTTGACGTTTTAAATTGTTGAGGTTGTTGTTAAATTTGTTGATGATTTTAAACATTGAATTGTTGTTGAATTTGTTGGTGTTATCAATTTTTATTTTGTTGAACCTTTTTGTATTTTTAAAAGTTGAGGTTGTAGTTGAATTTGATGGTGTTTTTCAATGATGAGGTTGTTGAATTTGTTGGTGTTTTTCAAAGCTGAGTTTGTTGTTGAATTTGTTGGTGTATTTGAATGTTGAGGTTCTTAAATCTGTTGGTGTTTTTCAAATTGAGGTTGCTGTTGAATTTGATGGTGTTTTTCATTGTTGAGGTTTTTGTTGAATTTGTTGGTGTTTTTCATTGTTGAGGTTGTTGTTGAATTTGTTGGTGATTTTCAATATTGAGATTGTAGTTGAATTTGTTGGTGTTTATCCATGTTGAGGTTTTTGAATTTGTTGGTGTTTCTCAAAGTTGAGGTTGTTGTTGAATTTTTTGGTGATTTTCAATATTGAGGTTGTTGTTGAATTTATTGGTGTATTCAATGTTTTTTTTTCAATCTTTTTGTATTTTTCCAAGTTGAGGTTGCAGTTGAATTTGTTGCTGTTTCTCAATGTTGAGGTTGTTGTTGAATTTTTTGATGACTTTCATTGCTGAGGTTGTTGTTGAATTTGTTGGTGATTTTCAATGTTGAGGTTATGGTTGAATTTGTTGGTGTTTTTCCATGTTGTGGTTCTTGAATTTGTTGGTGTTTTTCAAAGTTGAGGTTGTTGAAATTATTGGTGTTATCAATGGTTTTTTAAAATCTTTTTTGTATTTTTCAAAGTTGAGGTTGCTGTTGAATTTGTTGGTGATTTTCAATGTTGAGTTTGTTGTTGAATTTGTTGGCGTATTTGAATGTTGAGTTTGTTAAATCTGTTGGTGTTTTTCAAATTGAGGTTGTTGTTGAATTTTTTGGTGTTTTTCATTGTTGAGGTTTTTGTTGAATTTGTTGGTGTTTTTCATTGTTGAGGAAGTTGTTGAATTTGTTGGTGATTTTCAATATTGAGGTTTTTGTTGAATTTATTGGTGTATTCAATGTTTTCTTTTTAATCTTTTTGGATTGTTCAAAGTTGAGGTTGCAGTTGAATTTGTTGCTGTTTCTCAATGTTGAGGTTGTTGAATTTTTTGGTGTTTTTCAAAGTTGAGGTTGTTGTTGAATTTTTTGATGTTTTTCATTGCTGAGGTTGTTGTTGAATTTGTTGGTGCTTTTCAATGTTGAGGTTGTTGAATTTATTGGTGTTATCAATGTTTTTTTTTGATCTTTTTTGTATTTTTCAAAGTTGAGGTTGCAGTTGAATTTGTTGGTCTTTTTCAATGTTTGAGGTTGTTGTAGTTGTTGGTGTTTTTCAAAGTTGAGGTTGTTGTTGAATTTTTTGGTGTATTTCATTGTTGAGGTTTTTGTTGAATTTGTTGGTGTTTTTCAATGTTGAGGTTGTTCATGAATTTTTTGGTGTTTTTCAATGTGGAGGTTTTTGTTGAATTTGTTGGTGATTTTGAATGTTGAGGTTGTTTTTGAATTTTTTGGTGTTTCGCATTGTTGTGATTTCTGTAACATTTGTTGGTGTTTTTGAATGTTGAGGTTGTTGATGAATTTGTTGGTGTTTTTCATTGTTGAGGTGTTTGTTGAATTTGTTGGTGTTTTTGAATGCTGAAGTTGTTGATGAATTTTTTCGTGTTTTTCATTGTTGAGGTTTTTGTAGAAATTGTTGGTGACTTTCAATGTTGAGGTTGTTGTTGAATTTTTAGGTGTTTTTCATTGTTGTGGTTTCTGTTGAATTTGTTGGTGTTTTTGAATGTTGAGGTTGTTGATGAATCTTTCGGTGTTTTTCATTGTTGAGGTTGTTGTTGAAATTGTTGGAGTTTTTCAATGTTGAGGTTGTTGTTGAATTTGTTGGTGATTTTCAATGTTGAGTTTGTTGTTGAATTTGTTGGTGTTTTTCATTGTTGAGGTTGTTGAATTTGTTGGTATTTTTCAAAGTTGACGTTGTTGTTTAATTTTTTGGTGTTTTTAATTGTTGATGTTTTTGTTGAATTTGTTGGTGTTTTTCATTGTCGAGGTTGTTGAATTTGTTGGTATTTTTCAAAGTTGACGTTGTTGTTGAATTTTTTGGTGTTTTTAATTGTTGAGGTTTTTGTTGAATTTGTTGGTGTTTTTGAATGTTGAGGTTGTTGATGAATTGTTTGGTGTTTTTCATTGTTGAGGTTGTTGTTAAATTTGTTGGTGATTTTCATTATTGAGGTTGTTGTTGAATTTGTTGTTGTTATCAATTTATATTTTGTTGAACCTTTCAGTATTTTTGAAAGTTGAGGTTGTTGTTGAATTTGTTGGTGTTTTTCAATGTTGAGGTTGTTGAATTTGTTTGTCTTTTTCAAAGCTGAGTTTGTTGTTGAATTTGTCGGTGTTTTTCATTGTTGAGGTTTTTGTTGAATTTGTTGGTGTTTTTCATTGTTGAGGTTGTTGTTGAATTTGATGGTGATTTTCAATATTGAGGTTATGGTTGAATTTGTTGGCGTTTTTCCATGTTGAGGTCTTGAATTTGTTGGTGTTTTTCAAAGTTGTGGTTGTTGAAATTATTGGTGTTATCAATGGTTTTTTTAAATCTTTTTTGTATTTTTCAAAGTTGAGGTTGCAGTTGAAATTGTTGGTGTTTTGCAATGTTGAGGTTGTTGAATTTGTTGGTGTTTTTCAAAGTTGAGGTTGTTGTTGAATTTTTTGGTGTTTTCATTGTTGAGGTTTTTGTTGAATTTGTTGGTGTTTTTCATTGTTGAGGTTGTTGTTGAATTTGTTGGTGATTTTCAATATTGAGGTTATGGTTGAATTTATTGGTGTTTTTCCATGTTGAGGTTTTTGAATTTGTTTGTGTCTTTCAAAGTTGAGGTTGTTGTTGAATTTGTTGGTGATTTTCAATGTTGAGTTTGTTGTTGAATTTGTTGGTGTATTTGAATGTTGAGTTTGTTAAATCTGTTGGTGTTTTTCAAATTGAGGTTGTTGTTGAATTTTTTGGTGTTTTTCATTGTTGAGGTTTTTGTTGAATTTGTTGGTGTCTTTCATTGTTGAGGTTGCTGTTGAATTTGTTGGTGATTTTCAATATTGAGTTTGTAGTTGAATTTGTTGGTGTTTTTCAATGTTGAGGTTTTTGAATTTGATGATTTTTTTCAAAGTTGAGTTTGTTGTTGAATTTGTTGGTGATTTTCAATGTTGAGTTTGTTGTTGAATTTTTTGGTCTTTTTCATTGTTTAGGTTGTTGTTGAAATTGTTGGAGTTTTTCAATGTTGAGTTTGTTGTTGAATTTTTTGGTGATTTTCAATGTTGAGTTTGTTGTTGAATTTGTTGGTATTTTTCAAAGTTCACGTTGTTGTTGAATTTTTTGGTGTTTTTAATTGTTGAGGTTTTTGTTGAATTTGTTGGTGTTTTTGAATGTTGAGGTTGTTGATGTATTTTTTGCTGTTTTTCATTGTTGAAGTTGTTGTTGAATTTGTTGGTGTTTTTGAATGTTGATATTGTTGTTAACTTGTTTGGTGTTTTTCATTGTTGAGGTTGTTGTTGTTGAAGTTTTGATATTTTTCATTGTTGAGGTTGTTGATGAATTTGTTGGTGTTTTTGAATGTTGAGGTTGTTGTTGAATTGTTTGGTGTTTTTCATTGTTGTGGTTGTTGTTGTTGAAATTTTGACGTTTTAAATTGTTGAGGTTGTTGTTAAATTTGTTGATGATTTTAAACATTGAATTGTTGTTGAATTTGTTGTTGTTATCAATTTTTATTTTGTTGAACCTTTTTGTATTTTTAAAAGTTGAGGTTGTAGTTGAATTTGATGGTGTTTTTCAATGATGAGGTTGTTGAATTTGTTGGTGTTTTTCAAAGCTGAGTTTGTTGTTGAATTTGTTGGTGTATTTGAATGTTGAGGTTCTTAAATCTGTTGGTGTTTTTCAAATTGAGGTTGCTGTTGAATTTTTTGGTGTTTTTCATTGTTGAGGTTTTTGTTGAATTTGTTGGTGTCTTTCATTGTTGAGGTTGCTGTTGAATTTGTTGGTGATTTTCAATATTGAGTTTGTAGTTGAATTTGTTGGTGTTTTTCAATGTTGAGGTTTTTGAATTTGATGATTTTTTTCAAAGTTGAGTTTGTTGTTGAATTTGTTGGTGATTTTCAATGTTGAGTTTGTTGTTGAATTTTTTGGTGTTTTTCATTGTTTAGGTTGTTGTTGAAATTGTTGGAGTTTTTCAATGTTGAGTTTGTTGTTGAATTTTTTGGTGATTTTCAATGTTGAGTTTGTTGTTGAATTTGTTGGTATTTTTCAAAGTTCACGTTGTTGTTGAATTTTTTGGTGTTTTTAATTGTTGAGGTTTTTGTTGAATTTGTTGGTGTTTTTGAATGTTGAGGTTGTTGATGTATTTTTTGCTGTTTTTCATTGTTGAGATTGTTGTTGAATTGTTGGTGTTTTTGAATGTTGAAATTGTTGTTGAATTGTTTGGTGTTTTTCATTGTTGAGGTTGTTGTTGTTGAAATTTTGACGTTTTAAATTGTTGAGGTTGTTGTTAAATTTGTTGATGATTTTAAACATTGAATTGTTGTTGAATTTGTTGGTGTTATCAATTTTTATTTTGTTGAACCTTTTTGTATTTTTAAAAGTTGAGGTTGTAGTTGAATTTGATGGTGTTTTTCAATGATGAGGTTGTTGAATTTGTTGGTGTTTTTCAAAGCTGAGTTTGTTGTTGAATTTGTTGGTGTATTTGAATGTTGAGGTTCTTAAATCTGTTGGTGTTTTTCAAATTGAGGTTGCTGTTGAATTTTTTGGTGTTTTTCATTGTTGAGGTTTTTGTTGAATTTGTTGGTGTTTTTCATTGTTGAGGTCGTTGTTGAATTTGTTGGTGTTTTTCAATGTTGAGGTTTTTGAATTTGATGATTTTTTTCAAAGTTGAGTTTGTTGTTGAATTTGTTGGTGATTTTCAATGTTGAGTTTGTTGTTGAATTTTTTGGTCTTTTTCATTGTTTAGGTTGTTGTTGAAATTGTTGGAGTTTTTCAATGTTGAGTTTGTTGTTGAATTTTTTGGTGATTTTCAATGTTGAGTTTGTTGTTGAATTTGTTGGTATTTTTCAAAGTTCACGTTGTTGTTGAATTTTTTGGTGTTTTTAATTGTTGAGGTTTTTGTTGAATTTGTTGGTGTTTTTGAATGTTGAGTTTGTTGATGTATTTTTTGCTGTTTTTCATTGTTGAAGTTGTTGTTGAATTTGTTGGTGTTTTTGAATGTTGATATTGTTGTTAACTTGTTTGGTGTTTTTCATTGTTGAGGTTGTTGTTGTTGAAGTTTTGATATTTTTCATTGTTGAGGTTGTTGATGAATTTGTTGGTGTTTTTGAATGTTGAGGTTGTTGTTGAATTGTTTGGTGTTTTTCATTGTTGTGGTTGTTGTTGTTGAAATTTTGACGTTTTAAATTGTTGAGGTTGTTATTAAATTTGTTGATGATTTTAAACATTGAATTGTTGTTGAATTTGTTGTTGTTATCAATTTTTATTTTGTTGAACCTTTTTGTATTTTTAAAAGTTGAGGTTGTAGTTGAATTTGATGGTGTTTTTCAATGATGAGGTTGTTGAATTTGTTGGTGTTTTTCAAAGCTGAGTTTGTTGTTGAATTTGTTGGTGTATTTGAATGTTGAGGTTCTTAAATCTGTTGGTGTTTTTCAAATTGAGGTTGCTGTTGAATTTTTTGGTGTTTTTCATTGTTGAGGTTTTTGTTGAATTTGTTGGTGTTTTTCATTGTTGAGGTTGTTGTTGAATTTGTTGGTGATTTTCAATATTGAGATTGTAGTTGAATTTGTTGGTGTTTATCCATGTTGAGGTTTTTGAATTTGTTGGTGTTTCTCAAAGTTGAGGTTGTTGTTGAATTTTTTGGTGATTTTCAATATTGAGGTTGTTGTTGAATTTATTGGTGTATTCAATGTTTTTTTTTCAATCTTTTTGTATTTTTCCAAGTTGAGGTTGCAGTTGAATTTGTTGCTGTTTCTCAATGTTGAGGTTGTTGTTGAATTTTTTGATGACTTTCATTGCTGAGGTTGTTGTTGAATTTGTTGGTGATTTTCAATGTTGAGGTTATGGTTGAATTTGTTGGTGTTTTTCCATGTTGTGGTTCTTGAATTTGTTGGTATTTTTCAAAGTTGAGGTTGTTGAAATTATTGGTGTTATCAATGGTTTTTTAAAATCTTTTTTGTATTTTTCAAAGTTGAGGTTGCTGTTGAATTTGTTGGTGATTTTCAATGTTGAGTTTGTTGTTGAATTTGTTGGCGTATTTGAATGTTGAGTTTGTTAAATCTGTTGGTGTTTTTCAAATTGAGGTTGTTGTTGAATTTTTTGGTGTTTTTCATTGTTGAGGTTTTTGTTGAATTTGTTGGTGTTTTTCATTGTTGAGGAAGTTGTTGAATTTGTTGGTGATTTTCAATATTGAGGTTTTTGTTGAATTTATTGGTGTATTCAATGTTTTCTTTTTAATCTTTTTGGATTGTTCAAAGTTGAGGTTGCAGTTGAATTTGTTGCTGTTTCTCAATGTTGAGGTTGTTGAATTTTTTGGTGTTTTTCAAAGTTGAGGTTGTTGTTGGATTTTTTGATGTTTTTCATTGCTGAGGTTGTTGTTGAATTTGTTGGCGATTTTCAATGTTGAGGTTGTTGAATTTATTGGTGTTATCAATGTTTTTTTTTGATCTTTTTTGTATTTTTCAAAGTTGAGGTTGCAGTTGAATTTGTTGGTCTTTTTCAATGTTTGAGGTTGTTTTAGTTGTTGGTGTTTTTCAAAGTTGAGGTTGTTGTTGAATTTTTTGGTGTATTTCATTGTTGAGGTTTTTGTTGAATTTGTTGGTGTTTTTCAATGTTGAGGTTGTTCATGAATTTTTTGGTGTTTTTCAATGTGGAGGTTTTTGTTGAATTTGTTGGTGATTTTGAATGTTGAGGTTGTTTTTGAATTTTTTGGTGTTTCGCATTGTTGTGATTTCTGTAACATTTGTTGGTGTTTTTGAATGTTGAGGTTGTTGATGAATTTGTTGGTGTTTTTCATTGTTCAGGTGTTTGTTGAATTTGTTGGTGTTTTTGAATGCTGAAGTTGTTGATGAATTTTTTCGTGTTTTTCATTGTTGAGGTTTTTGTAGAAATTGTTGGTGACTTTCAATGTTGAGGTTGTTGTTGAATTTTTAGGTGTTTTTCATTGTTGTGGTTTCTGTTGAATTTGTTGGTGTTTTTGAATGTTGAGGTTGTTGATGAATCTTTCGGTGTTTTTCATTGTTGAGGTTGTTGTTGAAATTGTTGGAGTTTTTCAATCTTGAGGTTGTTGTTGAATTTGTTGGTGATTTTCAATGTTGAGTTTGTTGTTGAATTTGTTGGTGTTTTTCATTGTTGAGGTTGTTGAATTTGTTGGTATTTTTCAAAGTTGACGTTGTTGTTTAATTTTTTGGTGTTTTTAATTGTTGAGGTTTTTGTTGAAATTGTTGGTGTTTTTCATTGTCGAGGTTGTTGAATTTGTTGGTATTTTTCAAAGTTGACGTTGTTGTTGAATTTTTTGGTCTTTTTAATTGTTGAGGTTTTTGTTGAATTTGTTGGTGTTTTTGAATGTTGAGGTTGTTGATGAATTTTTTGGTGTTTTTCATTGTTGAGGTTGTTGTTGAATTTGTTGGTGTTTTTGAATGTTGAGGTTGTTGTTGAATTGTTTGGTGTTTTTCATTGTTGAGGTTGTTGTTAAATTTGTTGGTGATTTTCAATATTGAGGTTGTTGTTGAATTTGTTGTTGTTATCAATTTATATTTTGTTGAACCTTTCAGTATTTTTGAAAGTTGAGGTTGTTGTTGAATTTGTTGGTGTTTTTCAATATTGAGGTTGTTGAATTTGTTTGTGTTTTTCAAAGCTGAGTTTGTTGTTGAATTTGTCGGTGTTTTTCATTGTTGAGGTTTTTGTTGAATTTGTTGGTGTTTTTCATTGTTGAAGTTGTTGTTGAATTTATTGGTGATTTTCAATATTGAGGTTATGGTTGAATTTGTTGGCGTTTTTCCATGTTGAGGTCTTGAATTTGTGGGTGTTTTTCAAAGTTGTGGTTGTTGAAATTATTGGTGTTATCAATGGTTTTTTTAAATCTTTTTTGTATTTTTCAAAGTTGAGGTTGCAGTTGAAATTGTTGGTGTTTTGCAATGTTGAGGTTGTTGAATTTGTTGGTGTTTTTCAAAGTTGAGGTTGTTGTTGAATTTTTTGGTGTTTTCATTGTTGAGGTTTTTGTTGAATTTGTTGGTGTTTTTCATTGTTGAGGTTGTTGTTGAATTTGTTGGTGATTTTCAATATTGAGGTTATGGTTGAATTTATTGGTGTTTTTCCATGTTGAGGTTTTTGAATTTGTTTGTGTCTTTCAAAGTTGAGGTTGTTGTTGAATTTGTTGGTGATTTTCAATGTTGAGTTTGTTGTTGAATTTGTTGGTGTATTTGAATGTTGAGTTTGTTAAATCTGTTGGTGTTTTTCAAATTGAGGTTGTTGTTGAATTTTTTGGTGTTTTTCATTGTTGAGGTTTTTGTTGAATTTGTTGGTGTCTTTCATTGTTGAGGTTGCTGTTGAATTTGTTGGTGATTTTCAATATTGAGTTTGTAGTTGAATTTGTTGGTGTTTTTCAATGTTGAGGTTTTTGAATTTGATGATTTTTTTCAAAGTTGAGTTTGTTGTTGAATTTGTTGGTGATTTTCAATGTTGAGTTTGTTGTTGAATTTTTTGGTGTTTTTCATTGTTTAGGTTGTTGTTGAAATTGTTGTAGTTTTTCAATGTTGAGTTTGTTGTTGAATTTTTTGGTGATTTTCAATGTTGAGTTTGTTGTTGAATTTGTTGGTATTTTTCAAAGTTCACGTTGTTGTTGAATTTTTTGGTGTTTTTAATTGTTGAGGTTTTTGTTGAATTTGTTGGTGTTTTTGAATGTTGAGGTTGTTGATGTATTTTTTGCTGTTTTTCATTGTTGAGGTTGTTGTTGAATTGTTGGTGTTTTTGAATGTTGAAATTGTTGTTGAATTGTTTGGTGTTTTTCATTGTTGAGGTTGTTGTTGTTGAAGTTTTGATATTTTTCATTGTTGAGGTTGTTGATGAATTTGTTGGTGTTTTTGAATGTTAAGGTTGTTGTTGAATTGTTTGGTGTTTTTCATTGTTGTGGTTGTTGTTGTTGAAATTTTGACGTTTTAAATTGTTGAGGTTGTTGTTAAATTTGTTGATGATTTTAAACATTGAATTGTTGTTGAATTTGTTGGTGTTATCAATTTTTATTTTGTTGAACCCTTTTGTATTTTTAAAAGTTGAGGTTGTAGTTGAATTTGATGGTGTTTTTCAATGATGAGGTTGTTGAATTTGTTGGTGTTTTTCAAAGCTGAGTTTGTTGTTGAATTTGTTGGTGTATTTGAATGTTGAGGTTCTTAAATCTGTTGGTGTTTTTCAAATTGAGGTTGCTGTTGAATTTTTTGGTGTTTTTCATTGTTGAGGTTTTTGTTGAATTTGTTGGTGTTTTTCATTGTTGAGGTTGTTGTTGAATTTGTTGGTGATTTTCAATATTGAGATTGTAGTTGAATTTGTTGGTGTTTATCCATGTTGAGGTTTTTGAATTTGTTGGTGTTTCTCAAAGTTGAGGTTGTTGTTGAATTTTTTGGTGATTTTCAATATTGAGGTTGTTGTTGAATTTATTGGTGTATTCAATGTTTTTTTTTCAATCTTTTTGTATTTTTCCAAGTTGAGGTTGCAGTTGAATTTGTTGCTGTTTCTCAATGTTGAGGTTGTTGTTGAATTTTTTGATGACTTTCATTGCTGAGGTTGTTGTTGAATTTGTTGGTGATTTTCAATGTTGAGGTTATGGTTGAATTTGTTGGTGTTTTTCCATGTTGTGGTTCTTGAATTTGTTGGTGTTTTTCAAAGTTGAGGTTGTTGAAATTATTGGTGTTATCAATGGTTTTTTAAATTTTTTTTGTATTTTTCAAAGTTGAGGTTGTTGTTGAATTTGTTGGTGATTTTCAATGTTGAGTTTGTTGTTGAATTTGTTGGTGTATTTGAATGTTGAGTTTGTTAAATCTGTTGGTGTTTTTCAAATTGAGGTTGTTGTTGAATTTTTTGGTGTTTTTCATTGTTGAGGTTTTTGTTGAATTTGTTGGTGTTTTTCATTGTTGAGGAAGTTGTTGAATTTGTTGGTGATTTTCAATATTGAGGTTTTTGTTGAATTTATTGGTGTATTCAATGTTTTCTTTTTAATCTTTTTGGATTGTTCAAAGTTGAGGTTGCAGTTGAATTTGTTGCTGTTTCTCAATGTTGAGGTTGTTGAATTTTTTGGTGTTTTTCAAAGTTGAGGTTGTTGTTGAATTTTTTGATGTTTTTCATTGCTGAGGTTGTTGTTGAATTTGTTGGTGCTTTTCAATGTTGAGGTTGTTGAATTTATTGGTGTTATCAATGTTTTTTTTTGATCTTTTTTGTATTTTTCAAAGTTGAGGTTGCAGTTGAATTTGTTGGTCTTTTTCAATGTTTGAGGTTGTTGTAGTTGTTGGTGTTTTTCAAAGTTGAGGTTGTTGTTGAATTTTTTGGTGTATTTCATTGTTGAGGTTTTTGTTGAATTTGTTGTTGTTTTTCAATGTTGTGGTTGTTCATGTATTTTTTGGTGTTTTTCAATGTGGAGGTTTTTGTTGAATTTGTTGGTGATTTTGAATGTTGAGGTTGTTGTTGAATTTTTAGGTGTTTTTCATTGTTGTGGTTTCTGTTGAATTTGTTGGTGTTTTTGAATGTTGAGGTTGTTGATGAATCTTTCGGTGTTTTTCATTGTTGAGGTTGTTGTTGAAATTGTTGGAGTTTTTCAATGTTGAGGTTGTTGAATTTGTTGGTGATTTTCAATGTTGAGTTTGTTGTTGAATTTGTTGGTGTTTTACATTGTTGAGGTTGTTGAATTTGTTGGTATTTTTCAAAGTTGACGTTGTTGTTGAATTTTTTGGTGTTTTTAATTGTTGAGGTTTTTGTTGAATTTGTTGGTGTTTTTCCTTGTCGAGGTTGTTGAATTTGTTGGTATTTTTCAAAGTTGACGTTGTTGTTGAATTTTTTGGTGTTTTTAATTGTTGAGGTTTTTGTTGAATTTGTTGGTGTTTTTGAATGTTGAGGTTGTTGATGAATTTTTTGGTGTTTTTCATTGTTGAGGTTGTTGTTGAATTTGTTGGTGTTTTTGAATGTTGAGGTTGTTGTTGAATTGTTTGGTGTTTTTCATTGTTGAGGTTGTTGTTAAATTTGTTGGTGATTTTCAATATTGAGGTTGTTGTTGAATTTGTTGTTGTTATCAATTTTTATTTTGTTGAACCTTTTTGTATTTTTGAAAGTTGAGGTTGTTGTTGAATTTGTTGGTGTTTTTCAATGTTGAGGTTGTTGAATTTCTTTGTGTTTTTCAAAGCTGAGTTTGTTGTTGAATTTGTCGGTGTTTTTCATTGTTGAGGTTTTTGTTGAATTTTTTGGTGTTTTTCATTGTTGAGGTTGTTGTTGAATTTGTTGGTGATTTTCCATGTTGAGGTCTTGAATTTGTTGGTGTTTTTCAAAGTTGTGGTTGTTGAAATTATTGGTGTCATCAATGGTTTTTTTAAATCTTTTTTGTATTTTTCAAAGTTGAGGTTGCAGTTGAAATTGTTGGTGTTTTGCAATGTTGAGGTTGTTGAATTTGTTGGTGTTTTTCAAAGTTGAGGTTGTTGTTGAATTTTTTGGTGTTTTCATTGTTGAGGTTTTTGTTGAATTTGTTGGTGTTTTTCATTGTTGAGGTTGTTGTTGAATTTGTTGGTGATTTTCAATATTGAGGTTATGGTTGAATTTATTGGTGTTTTTCCATGTTGAGGTTTTTGAATTTGTTTGTGTCTTTCAAAGTTGAGGTTGTTGTTGAATTTGTTGGTGATTTTCAATGTTGAGTTTGTTGTTGAATTGGTTGGTGTATTTGAATGTTGAGTTTGTTAAATCTGTTGGTGTTTTTCAAATTGAGGTCGTTGTTGAATTTTTTGGTGTTTTTCATTGTTGAGGTTTTTGTTGAATTTGTTGGTGTTTTTCATTGTTGAGGAAGTTGTTGAATTTGTTGGTGATTTTCAACATTGAGGTTGTTGTTGAATTTATTGATGTATTCAATGTTTTCTTTTTAATCTTTTTGGATTGTTCAATGTTGAGGTTGCAGTTGAATTTGTTGCTGTTTCTCAATGTTGAGGTTGCTGAATTTTTTGTTGTTTTTCAAAGTTGAGGTTGTTGTTGAATTTTTTGATGTATTTCATTGCTGAGGTTGTTGTTGAATTTGTTGGTGTTTTTCAATGTTGAGGTTTTTGAATTTGATGATGTTTTTCAAAGTTGAGGTTGTTGTTGAATTTGTTGGTGATTTTCAATGTTGAGTTTGTTGTTGAATTTTTTGATCTTTTTCATTGTTTAGGTTGTTGTTGAATTTTTTGGTGATTTTCAATGTTGAGTTTGTTGTTGAATTAGTTGGTATTTTTCAAAGTTCACGTTGTTGTTGAATTTTTTGGTGTGTTTAATTATTGAGGTTTTTGTTGAATTTGTTGGTGTTTTTGAATGTTGATGTTGTTGATGAATTTTTTGCTGTTTTTCATTGTTGAGGTTGTTGTTGAATTGTTGGTGTTTTTGAATGTTGAAATTGTTGTTGAATTGTTTGGTGTTTTTCATTGTTGTTGTTGTTGTTGTTGAAGTTTTGATATTTTTCATTGTTGAGGTTGTTGATGAATTTGTTGGTGTTTTTGAATGTTGAGGTTGTTGTTGAATTGTTTGGTGTTTTTCAATGTTGTGGTTGTTGTTGTTGAAATTTTGACGTTTTAAATTGTTGAGGTTGTTGTTAAATTTGTTGATGATTTTAAACATTGAATTGTTGTTGAATTTGTTGTTGTTATCAATTTTTATTTTGTTGAACCTTTTTGTATTTTTAAAAGTTGAGGTTGTAGTTGAATTTGTTGGTGTTTTTCAATGATGAGGTTGTTGAATTTGTTGGTGTTTTTCAAAGCTGAGTTTGGTGTTGAATTTGTTGGTGTATTTGAATGTTGAGGTTCTTAAATCTGTTGGTGTTTTTCAAATTGAGGTTGCTGTTGAATTTTTTGGTGTTTTTCATTGTTGAGGTTTTTGTTGAATTTGTTGGTGTTTTTCATTGTTGAGGTTGTTGTTGAATTTGTTGGTGATTTTCAATATTGAGATTGTAGTTGAATTTGTTGGTGTTTATCCATGCTGAGGTTTTTGAATTTGTTGGTGTTTCTCAAAGTTGAGGTTGTTGTTGAATTTTTTGGTGATTTTCAATATTGAGGTTGTTGTTGAATTTATTGGTGTATTCAATGTTTTTTTTTCAATCCTTTTGTATTTTTCCAAGTTGAGGTTGCAGTTGAATTTGTTGCTGTTTCTCAATGTTGAGGTTGTTGTTGAATTTTTTGATGACTTTCATTGCTGAGGTTGTTGTTGAATTTGTTGGTGATTTTCAATGTTGAGGTTATGGTTGAATTTGTTGGTGTTTTTCCATGTTGTGGTTCTTGAATTTGTTGGTGTTTTTCAAAGTTGAGGTTGTTGAAATTATTGGTGTTATCAATGGTTTTTTAAAATCTTTTTTGTATTTTTCAAAGTTGAGGTTGCAGTTGAAATTGTTGGTGTTTTGCAATGTTGAGTTTGTTGAATTTGTTGGTGTTTTTCAAAGTTGAGGTTGTTGTTGAATTTTTTGGTGTTTTTCATTGTTGAGGTTTTTGTTGAATTTGTTGGTGTTTTTCATTGTTGAGGTTGTTGTTGAATTTGTTGTTGGTGATTTTCAATATTGAGGTTATGGTTGAATTGGTTGGTGTTTTTCCATGTTGAGGTTTTTGAATTTGTTGGTGTCTTTCAAAGTTGAGGTTGTTGTTGAATTTGTTGGTGATTTTCAATGTTGAGTTTGTTGTTGAATTTGTTGGTGTATTTGAATGTTGAGTTTGTTAAATCTGTTGGTGTTTTTCAAATTGAGGTTGTTGTTGAATTTTTTGGTGTTTTTCATTGTTGAGGTTTTTGTTGAATTTGTTGGTGTTTTTCATTGTTGAGGAAGTTGTTGAATTTGTTGGTGATTTTCAATATTGAGGTTTTTGTTGAATTTATTGGTGTATTCAATGTTTTCTTTTTAATCTTTTTGGATTGTTCAAAGTTGAGGTTGCAGTTGAATTTGTTGCTGTTTCTCAATGTTGAGGTTGTTGAATTTTTTGGTGTTTTTCAAAGTTGAGGTTGTTGTTGAATTTTTTGATGTTTTTCATTGCTGAGGTTGTTGTTGAATTTGTTGGTGATTTTCAATGTTGAGGTTGTTGAATTTATTGGTGTTATCAATGTTTTTTTTTGATCTTTTTTGTATTTTTCAAAGTTGAGGTTGCATTTGAATTTGTTGGTCTTTTTCAATGTTTGAGCTTGTTGTAGTTGTTGGTGTTTTTCAAAGTTGAGGTTGTTGTTGAATTTTTTGGTGTATTTCATTGTTGAGGTTTTTGTTGAATTTGTAGGTGTATTTGAATGTTGAGGTTGTTGATGAATATTTTGGTTAATTTCATTGTTGAGGTTTTTGTTGAATTTGTTGGTGTTTTTCACTGTTGATGTTGTTGTTGAATTTGTTGGTGATTTTCAATGCTGAGGTTGTGGTTGAATGTGTTGGTGTTTTTCCATGTTGAGGTTTTTGAATTTGTTGCTGTTTCTCATTGTTGAGGTTGTTGTTGAATTTTTTGGTGTGTTTCATTGTTGAGGTTTTTGTTGAATTTGTTGGTGTTTTTCATTGTTGCGGCTGTTGTTGAATTTTTTGTTGTCTTTCATTGTTGAGGTTTCTGTTGAAGTTGTTGGTCGTTTTGAATGTTGAGGTTGTTGATGAAATTTTTTGGTGCTTTTCATTGTTGAGGTTTTTGTTGAATTTGTTGGTGTTTTTCATTGTCGAGGTTGTTGAATTTGTTGGTATTTTTCAAAGTTGACGTTGTTGTTGAATTTTTTGGTGTTTTTAATTGTTGAGGTTTTTGTTGAATTTGTTCCTGTTTTTGAATGTTAAGGTTGTTGATGAATTTTTTGGTGTTTTTCATTGTTGAGGTTGTTGTTGAATTTGTTGGTGTTTTTGAATGTTGAGGTTGTTGTTGAATTGTTTTGTGTTTTTCATTGTTGAGGTTGTTGTTAAATTTGTTGGTGATTTTCAATATTGAGATTGTTGTTGAATTTGTTGTTGTTATCAATTTTTATTTTGTTGAACCTTTTTGTATTTTTGAAAGTTGAGGTTGTTGTTGAATTTGTTGGTGTTTTTCAATGTTGAGGTTGTTGAATTTGTTTGTGTTTTTCAAAGCTGAGTTTGTTGTTGAATTTGTTGGTGTTTTTCATTGTTGAGGTTTTTGTTGAATTTGTTGGTGTTTTTCATTGTTGAGGTTGTTGTTGAATTTGTTGGTGATTTTCAATATTGAGGTTATGGTTGAATTTGTTGGTGTTTTTCCATGTTGAGGTTCTTGAATTTGTTGGTGTTTTTCATAGTTGTGGTTGTTGAAATTATTGGTGTTATCAATGGTTTTTTAAAATCTTTTTTGTATTTTTCAAAGTTGAGGTTGCAGTTGAAATTGTCGGTGTTTTGCAATGTTGAGGTTGTTGAATTTGTTGGTGTTTTTCAAAGTTGAGGTTGTTGTTGAATTTTTTGGTGTTTTTCATTGTTGATGTTTTTGTTGAATTTGTTGGTGTTTTTCATTGTTGAGGTTGTTGTTGAATTTGTTGGTGATTTTCAATATTGAGGTTATGGTTGAATTTGTTGGTGTTTTTCCATGTTGAGGTTTTTGAATTTGTTGGTGTCTTTCAAAGTTGAGGTTGTTGTTGAATTTGTTGGTGATTTTCAATGTTGAGTTTGTTGTTGAATTTGTTCTTGTATTTGAATGCTGAGTTTGTTAAATCTGTTGGTGTTTTTCAAATTGAGGTTGTTGTTGAATTTTTTGGTGTTTTTCATTGTTGAGGTTTTTGTTGAATTTGTTGGTGTTTTTCATTGTTGAGGAAGTTGTTGAATTTGTTGGTGATTTTCAATATTGAGGTTGTTGTTGAATTTATTGGTGTATTCAATATTTTCTTTTTAATCTTTTTGGATTGTTCAAAGTTGAGGTTGCAGTTGAATTTGTTGCTGTTTCTCAATGTTGAGGTTTTTGAATATTTTGGTGTTTTTCAAAGTTGAGGTTGTTGTTGAATTTTTTGATGTTTTTCATTGCTGAGTTTGTTGTTGAATTTGTTGGTGCTTTTCAATGTTGAGGTTGTTGAATTTATTGGTGTTATCAATGTTTTTTTTTGATCTTTTTTGTATTTTTCAAAGTTGAGGTTGCAGTTGAATTTGTTGGTCTTTTTCAATGTTTGAGTTTGTTGTAGTTGTTGGTGTTTTTCAAAGTTGAGGTTGTTGTTGAATTTTTTGGTGTTTTTCATTGTTGAGGTTTTTGTTGAAATTGTTGGTGTTATCAATTTTTATTTTGTTGAACCTTTATGTATTTTTGAAAGTTGAGGTTGTTGTTGAATTTGTTGGTGTATTTGAATGTTGAGGTTGTTAAATCTGTTGGTGTTTTTCAAATTGGGGTTGTTGTTGAATTTTTTGGTGTTTATCATTGTTGAGGACTTTGTTGAATTTGTTGGTGTCTTTCATTGTTGAGGTTGCTGTTGAATTTGTTGGTGATTTTCAATATTGAGTTTGTAGTTGAATTTGTTGGTGTTTTTCAATGTTGAGTTTTTTGAATTTGATGATGTTTTTCAAAGTTGAGTTTGTTGTGGAATTTGTTGATGATTTTCAATGTTGAGTTTGTTGTTGAATTTTTTTGGTGATTTTCAATGTTGAGTTTGTTGCTGAATTAGTTGGTATTTTTCAAAGTTCACGTTGTTGTTGAATTTTTTGGTGTTTTTAATTGTTGAGGTTTTTGTTGAATTTGTTGGTGTTTTTGAATGTTGAAATTGTTGTTGAATTGTTTGGTGTTTTTCATTGTTGTGGTTGTTGTTGTTGAACTTTTGATATTTTTCATTGTTGAGGTTGTTGATGAATTTGTTGGTGTTTTTGAATGTTGAGGTTGTTGTTGAATTGTTTGGTGTTTTTCATTGTTGTGGTTGTTGTTGAAATTTTGACGTTTTAAATTGTTGAGGTTGTTGTTAAATTTGTTGATGATTTTAAACATTGAATTGTTGTTGAATTAGTTGGTGTTATCAATTTTTATTTTGTTGAACCTTTTTGTATTTTTAAAAGTTGAGGTTGTAGTTGAATTTGTTGGTGTTTTTCAATGATGAGGTTGTTGAATTTGTTGGTGTTTTTCAAAGCTGAGTTTGTTGTTGAATTTGTTGGTGTATTTGAATGTTGAGGTTCTTAAATCTGTTGGTGTTTTTCAAATTGAGGTTGCTGCTGAATTTTTTGGTGTTTTTCATTGTTGAGGTTTTTGTTGAATTTGTTGGTGTTTTTCATTGTTGAGGTTTTTGTTGAATTTGTTGGTGTTTTTCATTGTGGAGGTTGCAGTTGAATTTGTTGGTGATTTTCAATATTGAGATTGTAGTTGAATTTGTTGGTGTTTATCCATGTTGAGGTTTTTGAATTTGTTGGTGTTTCTCAAAGTTGAGGTTGTTGTTGAATTTTTTGGTGATTTTCAATATTGAGGTTGTTGTTGAATTTATTGGTGTATTCAATGTTTTTCTTTCAATCTTTTTGTATTTTTCCAAGTTGAGGTTGCAGTTGAATTTGTTGCTGTTTCTCAATGTTGAGGTTGTTGTTGAATTTTTTGGTGTTTTTCAAAGTTGAGGTTGTTGTTGAATTTTTTGATGTTTTTCATTGCTGAGGTTGTTGTTGAATTTGTTGGTGATTTTCAATGTTGAGGTTGTTGAATTTATTGGTGTTATCAATGTTTTTTTTTGATCTTATTTGTACTTTTCAAAGTTGAGGTTGCAGTTGAATTTGTTGGTGTTTTTCAATGTTGAGGTTGTTGGTGCTTTTGGTGTTTTTCAAAGTTGAGATTGTTGTTGAATTTTTTGGTGTTTTTCATTGTTGAGGCTTTTGTTGAATTTTTTGGTGTTTTTGAATGTTGAGGTTGTTGTTGAATTTTTTGGTGTGTTTCATTGTTGAGGTTTTTGTTGAATTTGTTGGTGATTTTGAATGTTGAGGTTGTTTTTGAATTTTTTGGTGTTTCGCATTGTCGTGATTTCTGTAACATTTGTTGGTGTTTTTGAATGATGAGGTTGTTGATGAATTTTTTGGTGTTTTTCACTGTTGAGGTGTTTGTTGAATTTGTTGGTGTTTTTGAATGTTGAAGTTGTTGATGAATTTTTTCGTGTTTTTCATTGTTGAGGTTTTTGTTGAAATTGTTGGTGACTTTCAATGTTGAGGTTGTTGTTGCATTTTTAGGTCCTTTTCATTGTTGTGGTTTCTGTTGAATTCGTTGGTGTTTTTGAATGTTGAGGTCGTTGATGAATCTTTCGGTGTTTTTCCTTGTTGAGGTTTTTGTTCAATTTGTTGGTGTTTTTCATTGTTGAGGTTGTTGTTGAATTTTTTGGTGTTTTTCATTGTTGAGGTTTTTGTTGAATTTGTTGGTGTTTTTCAATGTTGAGGTTGTTCCTGAATTTTTTGGTGTTTTTCATTGTTGAGGTTTTTGTTGAATTTGTTGGTGATTTTGAATGTTGAGGTTGTTTTTGAATTTTTTGCTGATTCGCATTGTTGTGATTTCTGTAACATTTGTTGGTGTTTTTGAATGTTGAGGTTGTTGATGAATTTGTTGGTGTTTTTCATTGTTGAGGTGTTTGTTGAATTTGTTGGTGTTTTTGAATGTTGAGGTTGTTGCTGAATTTTTAGGTGTTTTTCATTGTTGTGGTTTCTGTTAAATTCGTTGGTGTTTTTGAATGTTGAGGTTGTTGATGAATCTTTCGGTGTTTTTCCTTGTTGAGGTTTTTGTTCTATTTGTTGGTGTTTTTCATTGTTGAGGTTGTTGTTGAATTTGTTGGTGATTTTCAATGTTGAGGTTGAGGTTGAATTTGTTGGCGTTTTTCCATTTTGAGGTTTTTGAATTTGATGGTGTTTTTCAAAGTTGATGCTGTTGTTGAATTTGTTGGTGATTTTCAATGTTGAGTTTGTTGTTGAATTTTTTGGTGTTTTTCATTGTTGAGGTTGTTGTTGAAATTGTTGGAGTTTTTCAATGTTGAGGTTGTTGTTGAATTTTTTGGTGATTTTCAATGTTGAGTTTGTTGTTGAATTTGTTGGTGTTTTTCATTGTTGAGGTTGTTGAATTTGTTGGTATTTTTCAAAGTTGACGTTGTTGTTGAATTTTTTGGTGTTTTTAATTGTTGAGGTTTTTGTTGAATTTGTTGGTGTTTTTGAATGTTGAGGTTGTTGATGAATTTTTTGGTGTTTTTCATTGTTGAGGTTGTTGTTGAATTTGTTGGTGTTTTTGAATGTTGAGGTTGTTGTTGAATTGTTTGGTGTTTTTCATTGTTGAGGTTGTTGTTAAATTTGTTGGTGATTTTCAATATTGAGTTTGTTGTTGAATTTGTTGTTGTTATCAATTTTTATTTTGTTGAACCTTTCTGTATTTTTGAAAGTTGAGGTCGTTGTTGAATTTGTTGGTGTTTTTCAATGTTGAGGTTGTTGAATTTGTTTGTGTTTTTCAAAGCTGAGTTTGTTGTTGAATTTGTTGGTGTTTTTCATTGTTGAGGTATCTGTTGAATTTGTAGGTGTATTTGAATTTTGAAGTTGTTGATGAATATTTTGGTTAATTTCATTGTTGAGGTTTTTGTTGAATTTGTTGGTGTTTTTCACTGTTGAGGTTGTTGTTGAATTTGTTGGTGATTTTCAATGCTGAGGTTGTGGTTGAATGTGTTGGTGTGTTTCCATGTTTAGGTTTTTGAATTTGTTGGTGTTTTTCAACGTTGAGGTTCTTGTTGAATTTGTTGGTGATTTTCAATGCTGAGTTTATTGTTGAATTTGTTGCTGTTTCTCATTGTTGAGGTTGTTGAATTTTTTGGTGTGTTTCATTGTTGAGGTTTTTGTTGAATTTGTTGGTGTTTTTCATTGTTGCGGTTGTTGTTGAATTTTTTGTTGTTTTTCATTGTTGAGGTTTCTGTTGAATTATTTGGTCGTTTTGAATGTTGAGGTTGTTGATGAAATTTTTTGGTGTTTTTCATTGTTGAGGTTTTTGTTGAATTTGTTGGTGTTTTTCATTCTCGAGGTTCTTGTTGAATTAGGTGGTGTTTTTCAATGCTGAGGTTGTGGTTGAATTTGATGGTGTTTTTCCATGTTGACGTTTTTGAATTTGTTGGTGTTTTTGAAAGTTGAGGTTGCTGTTGAATTTGTTGGTGATTTTCAATGTTGATGTTGTTGATGAATTTTTTGCTGTTTTTCATTGTTGAGGTTGTTGTTGAATTGTTGGTGTTTTTGAATGTTGAAATTGTTGTTGAATTGTTTGGTGTTTTTCATTTTTGTGGTTGTTGTTGTTGAAGTTTTGATATTTTTCATTGTTGAGGTTGTTGATGAATTTGTTGGTGTTTTTGAATGTTGAGGTTGTTGTTGAATTGTTTGGTGTTTTTCAATGTTGTGGTTGTTGTTGTTGAAATTTTGACGTTTTAAATTGTTGAGGTTGTTGTTAAATTTGTTGATGATTTTAAACATTGAATTGTTGTTGAATTTGTTGTTGTTATCAATTTTTATTTTGTTGAACCTTTTTGTATTTTTAAAAGTTGAGGTTGTAGTTGAATTTGTTGGTGTTTTTCAATGATGAGGTTGTTGAATTTGTTGGTGTTTTTCAAAGCTGAGTTTGTTGTTGAATTTGTTGGTGTATTTGAATGTTGAGGTTCTTAAATCTGTTGGTGTTTTTCAAATTGAGGTTGCTGTTGAATTTTTTGGTGTTTTTCATTGTTGAGGTTTTTGTTGAATTTGTTGGTGTTTTTCATTGTTGAGGTTGTTGTTGAATTTGTTGGTGATTTTCAATATTGAGATTGTAGTTGAATTTGTTGGTGTTTATCCATGCTGAGGTTTTTGAATTTGTTGGTGTTTCTCAAAGTTGAGGTTGTTGTTGAATTTTTTGGTGATTTTCAATATTGAGGTTGTTGTTGAATTTATTGGTGTATTCAATGTTTTTTTTTCAATCCTTTTGTATTTTTCCAAGTTGAGGTTGCAGTTGAATTTGTTGCTGTTTCTCAATGTTGAGGTTGTTGTTGAATTTTTTGATGACTTTCATTGCTGAGGTTGTTGTTGAATTTGTTGGTGATTTTCAATGTTGAGGTTATGGTTGAATTTGTTGGTGTTTTTCCATGTTGTGGTTCTTGAATTTGTTGGTGTTTTTCAAAGTTGAGGTTGTTGAAATTATTGGTGTTATCAATGGTTTTTTAAAATCTTTTTTGTATTTTTCAAAGTTGAGGTTGCAGTTGAAATTGTTGGTGTTTTGCAATGTTGAGTTTGTTGAATTTGTTGGTGTTTTTCAAAGTTGAGGTTGTTGTTGAATTTTTTGGTGTTTTTCATTGTTGAGGTTTTTGTTGAATTTGTTGGTGTTTTTCATTGTTGAGGTTGTTGTTGAATTTGTTGTTTGTGATTTTCAATATTGAGGTTATGGTTGAATTGGTTGGTGTTTTTCCATGTTGAGGTTTTTGAATTTGTTGGTGTCTTTCAAAGTTGAGGTTGTTGTTGAATTTGTTGGTGATTTTCAATGTTGAGTTTGTTGTTGAATTTGTTGGTGTATTTGAATGTTGAGTTTGTTAAATCTGTTGGTGTTTTTCAAATTGAGGTTGTTGTTGAATTTTTTGGTGTTTTTCATTGTTGAGGTTTTTGTTGAATTTGTTGGTGTTTTTCATTGTTGAGGAAGTTGTTGAATTTGTTGGTGATTTTCAATATTGAGGTTTTTGTTGAATTTATTGGTGTATTCAATGTTTTCTTTTTAATCTTTTTGGATTGTTCAAAGTTGAGGTTGCAGTTGAATTTGTTGCTGTTTCTCAATGTTGAGGTTGTTGAATTTTTTGGTGTTTTTCAAAGTTGAGGTTGTTGTTGAATTTTTTGATGTTTTTCATTGCTGAGGTTGTTGTTGAATTTGTTGGTGATTTTCAATGTTGAGGTTGTTGAATTTATTGGTGTTATCAATGTTTTTTTTTGATCTTTTTTGTATTTTTCAAAGTTGAGGTTGCATTTGAATTTGTTGGTCTTTTTCAATGTTTGAGGTTGTTGTAGTTGTTGGTGTTTTTCAAAGTTGAGGTTGTTGTTGAATTTTTTGGTGTATTTCATTGTTGAGGTTTTTGTTGAATTTGTAGGTGTATTTGAAGTTTGAGGTTGTTGATGAATATTTTGGTTAATTTCATTGTTGAGGTTTTTGTTGAATTTGTTGGTGTTTTTCACTGTTGATGTTGTTGTTGAATTTGTTGGTGATTTTCAATGCTGAGGTTGTGGTTGAATGTGTTGGTGTTTTTCCATGTTGAGGTTTTTGAATTTGTTGCTGTTTCTCATTGTTGAGGTTGTTGTTGAATTTTTTGGTGTGTTTCATTGTTGAGGTTTTTGTTGAATTTGTTGGTGTTTTTCATTGTTGCGGCTGTTGTTGAATTTTTTGTTGTCTTTCATTGTTGAGGTTTCTGTTGAAGTTGTTGGTCGTTTTGAATGTTGAGGTTGTTGATGAAATTTTTTGGTGCTTTTCATTGTTGAGGTTTTTGTTGAATTTGTTGGTGTTTTTCATTGTCGAGGTTGTTGAATTTGTTGGTATTTTTCAAAGTTGACGTTGTTGTTGAATTTTTTGGTGTTTTTAATTGTTGAGGTTTTTGTTGAATTTGTTCCTGTTTTTGAATGTTAAGGTTGTTGATGAATTTTTTGGTGTTTTTCATTGTTGAGGTTGTTGTTGAATTTGTTGGTGTTTTTGAATGTTGAGGTTGTTGTTGAATTGTTTTGTGTTTTTCATTGTTGAGGTTGTTGTTAAATTTGTTGGTGATTTTCAATATTGAGATTGTTGTTGAATTTGTTGTTGTTATCAATTTTTATTTTGTTGAACCTTTTTGTATTTTTGAAAGTTGAGGTTGTTGTTGAATTTGTTGGTGTTTTTCAATGTTGAGGTTGTTGAATTTGTTTGTGTTTTTCAAAGCTGAGTTTGTTGTTGAATTTGTTGGTGTTTTTCATTGTTGAGGTTTTTGTTGAATTTGTTGGTGTTTTTCATTGTTGAGGTTGTTGTTGAATTTGTTGGTGATTTTCAATATTGAGGTTATGGTTGAATTTGTTGGTGTTTTTCCATGTTGAGGTTCTTGAATTTGTTGGTGTTTTTCATAGTTGTGGTTGTTGAAATTATTGGTGTTATCAATGGTTTTTTAAAATCTTTTTTGTATTTTTCAAAGTTGAGGTTGCAGTTGAAATTGTTGGTGTTTTGCAATGTTGAGGTTGTTGAATTTGTTGGTGTTTTTCAAAGTTGAGGTTGTTGTTGAATTTTTTGGTGTTTTTCATTGTTGATGTTTTTGTTGAATTTGTTGGTGTTTTTCATTGTTGAGGTTGTTGTTGAATTTGTTGGTGATTTTCAATATTGAGGTTATGGTTGAATTTGTTGGTGTTTTTCCATGTTGAGGTTTTTGAATTTGTTGGTGTCTTTCAAAGTTGAGGTTGTTGTTGAATTTGTTGGTGATTTTCAATGTTGAGTTTGTTGTTGAATTTGTTCTTGTATTTGAATGCTGAGTTTGTTAAATCTGTTGGTGTTTTTCAAATTGAGGTTGTTGTTGAATTTTTTGGTGTTTTTCATTGTTGAGGTTTTTGTTGAATTTGTTGGTGTTTTTCATTGTTGAGGAAGTTGTTGAATTTGTTGGTGATTTTCAATATTGAGGTTGTTGTTGAATTTATTGGTGTATTCAATATTTTCTTTTTAATCTTTTTGGATTGTTCAAAGTTGAGGTTGCAGTTGAATTTGTTGCTGTTTCTCAATGTTGAGGTTGTTGAATATTTTGGTGTTTTTCAAAGTTGAGGTTGTTGTTGAATTTTTTGATGTTTTTCATTGCTGAGTTTGTTGTTGAATTTGTTGGTGCTTTTCAATGTTGAGGTTGTTGAATTTATTGGTGTTATCAATGTTTTTTTTTGATCTTTTTTGTATTTTTCAAAGTTGAGGTTGCAGTTGAATTTGTTGGTCTTTTTCAATGTTTGAGTTTGTTGTAGTTGTTGGTGTTTTTCAAAGTTGAGGTTGTTGTTGAATTTTTTGGTGTTTTTCATTGTTGAGGTTTTTGTTGAAATTGTTGGTGTTATCAATTTTTATTTTGTTGAACCTTTATGTATTTTTGAAAGTTGAGGTTGTTGTTGAATTTGTTGGTGTATTTGAATGTTGAGGTTGTTAAATCTGTTGGTGTTTTTCAAATTGGGGTTGTTGTTGAATTTTTTGGTGTTTATCATTGTTGAGGACTTTGTTGAATTTGTTGGTGTCTTTCATTGTTGAGGTTGCTGTTGAATTTGTTGGTGATTTTCAATATTGAGTTTGTAGTTGAATTTGTTGGTGTTTTTCAATGTTGAGGTTTTTGAATTTGATGATGTTTTTCAAAGTTGAGTTTGTTGTGGAATTTGTTGATGATTTTCAATGTTGAGTTGGTTGTTGAATTTTTTTGGTGATTTTCAATGTTGAGTTTGTTGCTGAATTAGTTGGTATTTTTCAAAGTTCACGTTGTTGTTGAATTTTTTGGTGTTTTTAATTGTTGAGGTTTTTGTTGAATTTGTTGGTGTTTTTGAATGTTGAAATTGTTGTTGAATTGTTTGGTGTTTTTCATTGTTGTGGTTGTTGTTGTTGAACTTTTGATATTTTTCATTGTTGAGGTTGTTGATGAATTTGTTGGTGTTTTTGAATGTTGAGGTTGTTGTTGAATTGTTTGGTGTTTTTCATTGTTGTGGTTGTTGTTGAAATTTTGACGTTTTAAATTGTTGAGGTTGTTGTTAAATTTGTTGATGATTTTAAACATTGAATTGTTGTTGAATTAGTTGGTGTTATCAATTTTTATTTTGTTGAACCTTTTTGTATTTTTAAAAGTTGAGGTTGTAGTTGAATTTGTTGGTGTTTTTCAATGATGAGGTTGTTGAATTTGTTGGTGTTTTTCAAAGCTGAGTTTGTTGTTGAATTTGTTGGTGTATTTGAATGTTGAGGTTCTTAAATCTGTTGGTGTTTTTCAAATTGAGGTTGCTGCTGAATTTTTTGGTGTTTTTCATTGTTGAGGTTTTTGTTGAATTTGTTGGTGTTTTTCATTGTGGAGGTTGCAGTTGAATTTGTTGGTGATTTTCAATATTGAGATTGTAGTTGAATTTGTTGGTGTTTATCCATGTTGAGGTTTTTGAATTTGTTGGTGTTTCTCAAAGTTGAGGTTGTTGTTGAATTTTTTGGTGATTTTCAATATTGAGGTTGTTGTTGAATTTATTGGTGTATTCAATGTTTTTCTTTCAATCTTTTTGTATTTTTCCAAGTTGAGGTTGCAGTTGAATTTGTTGCTGTTTCTCAATGTTGAGGTTGTTGTTGAATTTTTTGGTGTTTTTCAAAGTTGAGGTTGTTGTTGAATTTTTTGATGTTTTTCATTGCTGAGGTTGTTGTTGAATTTGTTGGTGATTTTCAATGTTGAGGTTGTTGAATTTATTGGTGTTATCAATGTTTTTTTTTGATCTTATTTGTACTTTTCAAAGTTGAGGTTGCAGTTGAATTTGTTGGTGTTTTTCAATGTTGAGGTTGTTGGTGCTTTTGGTGTTTTTCAAAGTTGAGATTGTTGTTGAATTTTTTGGTGTTTTTCATTGTTGAGGCTTTTGTTGAATTTTTTGGTGTTTTTGAATGTTGAGGTTGTTGTTGAATTTTTTGGTGTGTTTCATTGTTGAGGTTTTTGTTGAATTTGTTGGTGATTTTGAATGTTGAGGTTGTTTTTGAATTTTTTGGTGTTTCGCATTGTCGTGATTTCTGTAACATTTGTTGGTGTTTTTGAATGATGAGGTTGTTGATGAATTTTTTGGTGTTTTTCACTGTTGAGGTGTTTGTTGAATTTGTTGGTGTTTTTGAATGTTGAAGTTGTTGATGAATTTTTTCGTGTTTTTCATTGTTGAGGTTTTTGTTGAAATTGTTGGTGACTTTCAATGTTGAGGTTGTTGTTGCATTTTTAGGTCCTTTTCATTGTTGTGGTTTCTGTTGAATTCGTTGGTGTTTTTGAATGTTGAGGTCGTTGATGAATCTTTCGGTGTTTTTCCTTGTTGAGGTTTTTGTTCAATTTGTTGGTGTTTTTCATTGTTGAGGTTGTTGTTGAATTTTTTGGTGTTTTTCATTGTTGAGGTTTTTGTTGAATTTGTTGGTGTTTTTCAATGTTGAGGTTGTTCCTGAATTTTTTGGTGTTTTTCATTGTTGAGGTTTTTGTTGAATTTGTTGGTGATTTTGAATGTTGAGGTTGTTTTTGAATTTTTTGCTGATTCGCATTGTTGTGATTTCTGTAACATTTGTTGGTGTTTTTGAATGTTGAGGTTGTTGATGAATTTGTTGGTGTTTTTCATTGTTGAGGTGTTTGTTGAATTTGTTGGTGTTTTTGAATGTTGAGGTTGTTGCTGAATTTTTAGGTGTTTTTCATTGTTGTGGTTTCTGTTAAATTCGTTGGTGTTTTTGAATGTTGAGGTTGTTGATGAATCTTTCGGTGTTTTTCCTTGTTGAGGTTTTTGTTCTATTTGTTGGTGTTTTTCATTGTTGAGGTTGTTGTTGAATTTGTTGGTGATTTTCAATGTTGAGGTTGAGGTTGAATTTGTTGGCGTTTTTCCATTTTGAGGTTTTTGAATTTGATGGTGTTTTTCAAAGTTGATGCTGTTGTTGAATTTGTTGGTGATTTTCAATGTTGAGTTTGTTGTTGAATTTTTTGGTGTTTTTCATTGTTGAGGTTGTTGTTGAAATTGTTGGAGTTTTTCAATGTTGAGGTTGTTGTTGAATTTTTTGGTGATTTTCAATGTTGAGTTTGTTGTTGAATTTGTTGGTGTTTTTCATTGTTGAGGTTGTTGAATTTGTTGGTATTTTTCAAAGTTGACGTTGTTGTTGAATTTTTTGGTGTTTTTAATTGTTGAGGTTTTTGTTGAATTTGTTGGTGTTTTTGAATGTTGAGGTTGTTGATGAATTTTTTGGTGTTTTTCATTGTTGAGGTTGTTGTTGAATTTGTTGGTGTTTTTGAATGTTGAGGTTGTTGTTGAATTGTTTGGTGTTTTTCATTGTTGAGGTTGTTGTTAAATTTGTTGGTGATTTTCAATATTGAGTTTGTTGTTGAATTTGTTGTTGTTATCAATTTTTATTTTGTTGAACCTTTCTGTATTTTTGAAAGTTGAGGTCGTTGTTGAATTTGTTGGTGTTTTTCAATGTTGAGGTTGTTGAATTTGTTTGTGTTTTTCAAAGCTGAGTTTGTTGTTGAATTTGTTGGTGTTTTTCATTGTTGAGGTATCTGTTGAATTTGTAGGTGTATTTGAATTTTGAAGTTGTTGATGAATATTTTGGTTAATTTCATTGTTGAGGTTTTTGTTGAATTTGTTGGTGTTTTTCACTGTTGAGGTTGTTGTTGAATTTGTTGGTGATTTTCAATGCTGAGGTTGTGGTTGAATGTGTTGGTGTTTTTCCATGTTTAGGTTTTTGAATTTGTTGGTGTTTTTCAACGTTGAGGTTCTTGTTGAATTTGTTGGTGATTTTCAATGCTGAGTTTATTGTTGAATTTGTTGCTGTTTCTCATTGTTGAGGTTGTTGAATTTTTTGGTGTGTTTCATTGTTGAGGTTTTTGTTGAATTTGTTGGTGTTTTTCATTGTTGCGGTTGTTGTTGAATTTTTTGTTGTTTTTCATTGTTGAGGTTTCTGTTGAATTATTTGGTCGTTTTGAATGTTGAGGTTGTTGATGAAATTTTTTGGTGTTTTTCATTGTTGAGGTTTTTGTTGAATTTGTTGGTGTTTTTCATTCTCGAGGTTCTTGTTGAATTAGGTGGTGTTTTTCAATGCTGAGGTTGTGGTTGAATTTGATGGTGTTTTTCCATGTTGACGTTTTTGAATTTGTTGGTGTTTTTGAAAGTTGAGGTTGCTGTTGAATTTGTTGGTGATTTTCAATGTTGAGTTTGTTGTTGAATTTTTTGGTGTTTTTCAATGTTGATGTTGTTGTTGAAATTTATGGATTTTTTCAATGTTGAGGTTGTTGTTGAATTTTTTGGTGATTTTCAATGTTGAGTTTGTTGTTGAATTTGTTGGTGTTTTTCAATGTTGAGGTTGTTGAATTTGTTGGTATTTTTCAAAGTTGAGGTTGTTGTTGAATTTTTTGATGTTTTTCATTGCTGAGGTTGTTATTGAATTTGTTGGTGATTTTCAATGTTGAGGTTGTTGAATTTATTGGTGTTATCAATGTTTTTTTTTGATCTTATTTGTATTTTTCAAAGTTGAGGTTGCAGTTGAATTTGTTGGTGTTTTTCAATGTTGAGGTTGTTGGTGCTTTTGGTGTTTTTCAAAGTTGAGATTGTTGTTGAATTTTTTGGTGTTTTTCATTGTTGAGGCTTTTGTTGAATTTTTTGGTGTTTTTGAATGTTGAGGTTGTTGTTGAATTTTTTGGTTTGTTTCATTGTTGAGGTTTTTGTTGAATTTGTTGGTGATTTTGAATGTTGAGGTTGTTTTTGAATTTTTTGGTGTTTCGCATTGTCGTGATTTCTGTAACATTTGTTGGTGTTTTTGAATGATGAGGTTGTTGATGAATTTTTTGGTGTTTTTCACTGTTGAGGTGTTTGTTGAATTTGTTGGTGTTTTTGAATGTTGAAGTTGTTGATGAATTTTTTCGTGTTTTTCATTGTTGAGGTTTTTGTTGAAATTGTTGGTGACTTTCAATGTTGAGGTTGTTGTTGCATTTTTAGGTCCTTTTCATTGTTGTGGTTTCTGTTGAATTCGTTGGTGTTTTTGAATGTTGAGGTCGTTGATGAATCTTTCGGTGTTTTTCCTTGTTGAGGTTTTTGTTCAATTTGTTGGTGTTTTTCATTGTTGAGGTTGTTGTTGAATTTTTTGGTGTTTTTCATTGTTGAGGTTTTTGTTGAATTTGTTGGTGTTTTTCAATGTTGAGGTTGTTCCTGAATTTTTTGGTGTTTTTCATTGTTGAGGTTTTTGTTGAATTTGTTGGTGATTTTGAATGTTGAGGTTGTTTTTGAATTTTTTGCTGATTCGCATTGTTGTGATTTCTGTAACATTTGTTGGTGTTTTTGAATGTTGAGGTTGTTGATGAATTTGTTGGTGTTTTTCATTGTTGAGGTGTTTGTTGAATTTGTTGGTGTTTTTGAATGTTGAAGTTGTTGATGAATTTTTTCGTGTTTTTCATTGTTGAGGTTTTTGTAGAAATTGTTGGTGACTTTCAATGTTGAGGTTGTTGCTGAATTTTTAGGTGTTTTTCATTGTTGTGGTTTCTGTTAAATTCGTTGGTGTTTTTGAATGTTGAGGTTGTTGATGAATCTTTCGGTGTTTTTCCTTGTTGAGGTTTTTGTTCTATTTGTTGGTGTTTTTCATTGTTGAGGTTGTTGTTGAATTTGTTGGTGATTTTCAATGTTGAGGTTGAGGTTGAATTTGTTGGCGTTTTTCCATTTTGAGGTTTTTGAATTTGATGGTGTTTTTCAAAGTTGATGCTGTTGTTGAATTTGTTGGTGATTTTCAATGTTGAGTTTGTTGTTGAATTTTTTGGTGTTTTTCATTGTTGAGGTTGTTGTTGAAATTGTTGGAGTTTTTCAATGTTGAGGTTGTTGTTGAATTTTTTGGTGATTTTCAATGTTGAGTTTGTTGTTGAATTTGTTGGTGTTTTTCATTGTTGAGGTTGTTGAATTTGTTGGTATTTTTCAAAGTTGACGTTGTTGTTGAATTTTTTGGTGTTTTTAATTGTTGAGGTTTTTGTTGAATTTGTTGGTGTTTTTGAATGTTGAGGTTGTTGATGAATTTTTTGGTGTTTTTCATTGTTGAGGTTGTTGTTGAATTTGTTGGTGTTTTTGAATGTTGAGGTTGTTGTTGAATTGTTTGGTGTTTTTCATTGTTGAGGTTGTTGTTAAATTTGTTGGTGATTTTCAATATTGAGTTTGTTGTTGAATTTGTTGTTGTTATCAATTTTTATTTTGTTGAACCTTTCTGTATTTTTGAAAGTTGAAGTCGTTGTTGAATTTGTTGGTGTTTTTCAATGTTGAGGTTGTTGAATTTGTTTGTGTTTTTCAAAGCTGAGTTTGTTGTTGAATTTGTTGGTGTTTTTCATTGTTGAGGTATCTGTTGAATTTCTAGGTGTATTTGAATTTTGAGGTTGTTGATGAATATTTTGGTTAATTTCATTGTTGAGGTTTTTGTTGAATTTGTTGGTGTTTTTCACTGTTGAGGTTGTTGTTGAATTTGTTGGTGATTTTCAATGCTGAGGTTGTGGTTGAATGTGTTGGTGTGTTTCCATGTTTAGGTTTTTGAATTTGTTGGTGTTTTTCAACGTTGAGGTTCTTGTTGAATTTGTTGGTGATTTTCAAAGCTGAGTTTATTGTGGAATTTGTTGCTGTTTCTCATTGTTGAGGTTGTTGAATTTTTTGGTGTGTTTCATTGTTGAGGTTTTTGTTGAATTTGTTGGTGTTTTTCATTGTTGCGGTTGTTGTTGAATTTTTTGTTGTTTTTCATTGTTGAGGTTTCTGTTGAATTTTTTGGTCGTTTTGAATGTTGAGGTTGTTGATGAAATTTTTTGGTGTTTTTCATTGTTGAGGTTTTTGTTGAATTTGTTGGTGTTTTTCATTCTCGAGGTTCTTGTTGAATTAGGTGGTGTTTTTCAATGCTGAGGTTGTGGTTGAATTTGATGGTGTTTTTCCATGTTGACGTTTTTGAATTTGTTGGTGTTTTTCAAAGTTGAGGTTGCTGTTGAATTTGTTGGTGATTTTCAATGTTGAGTTTGTTGTTGAATTTTTTGGTGTTTTTTAAATGTTGATGTTGTTGTTGAAATTTATGGATTTTTTCAATGTTGAGGTTGTTGTTGAATTTTTTGGTGATTTTCAATGTTGAGTTTGTTGTTGAATTTGTTGGTGTTTTTCAATGTTGAGGTTGTTGAATTTGTTGGTATTTTTCAAAGTTGAGGTTTTTGTTGAATTTGTTGGTGTTTTTCAATGTTGAGGTTGTTCCTGAATTTTTTGGTGTTTTTCATTGTTGAGGTTTTTGTTGAATTTGTTGGTGATTTTGAATGTTGAGGTTGTTTTTGAATTTTTTGCTGATTCGCATTGTTGTGATTTCTGTAACATTTGTTGGTGTTTTTGAATGTTGAGGTTGTTGATGAATTTGTTGGTGTTTTTCATTGTTGAGGTGTTTGTTGAATTTGTTGGTGTTTTTGAATGTTGAAGTTGTTGATGAATTTTTTCGTGTATTTCATTGTTGAGGTTTTTGTAGAAATTGTTGGTGACTTTCAATGTTGAGGTTGTTGCTGAATTTTTAGGTGTTTTTCATTGTTGTGGTTTCTTTTAAATTCGTTGGTGTTTTTGAATGTTGAGGTTGTTGATGAATCTTTCGGTGTTTTTCCTTGTTGAGGTTTTTGTTCTATTTGTTGGTGTTTTTCATTGTTGAGGTTGTTGTTGAATTTGTTGGTGATTTTCAATGTTGAGGTTGAGGTTGAATTTGTTGGCGTTTTTCCATTTTGAGGTTTTTGAATTTGATGGTGTTTTTCAAAGTTGATGCTGTTGTTGAATTTGTTGGTGATTTTCAATGTTGAGTTTGTTGTTGAATTTTTTGGTGTTTTTCATTGTTGAGGTTGTTGTTGAAATTGTTGGAGTTTTTCAATGTTGAGGTTGTTGTTGAATTTTTTGGTGATTTTCAATGTTGAGTTTGTTGTTGAATTTGTTGGTGTTTTTCATTGTTGAGGTTGTTGAATTTGTTGGTATTTTTCAAAGTTGACGTTGTTGTTGAATTTTTTGGTGTTTTTAATTGTTGAGGTTTTTGTTGAATTTGTTGGTGTTTTTGAATGTTGAGGTTGTTGATGAATTTTTTGGTGTTTTTCATTGTTGAGGTTGTTGTTGAATTTGTTGGTGTTTTTGAATGTTGAGGTTGTTGTTGAATTGTTTGGTGTTTTTCATTGTTGAGGTTGTTGTTAAATTTGTTGGTGATTTTCAATATTGAGTTTGTTGTTGAATTTGTTGTTGTTATCAATTTTTATTTTGTTGAACCTTTCTGTATTTTTGAAAGTTGAGGTTGTTGTTGAATTTGTTGGTGTTTTTCAAAGCTGAGTTTGTTGTTGAATTTGTTGGTGTTTTTCATTGTTGAGGTATCTGTTGAATTTGTAGGTGTATTTGAATTTTGAGGTTGTTGATGAATATTTTGGTTAATTTCATTGTTGAGGTTTTTGTTGAATTTGTTGGTGTTTTTCACTGTTGAGGTTGTTGTTGAATTTGTTGGTGATTTTCAATGCTGAGGTTGTGGTTGAATGTGTTGGTGTTTTTCCATGTTTAGGTTTTTGAATTTGTTGGTGTTTTTCAACGTTGAGGTTCTTGTTGAATTTGTTGGTGATTTTCAATGCTGAGTTTGTTGTTGAATTTGTTGCTGTTTCTCATTGTTGAGGTTGTTGAATTTTTTGGTGTGTTTCATTGTTGAGGTTTTTGTTGAATTTGTTGGTGTTTTTCATTGTTGCGGTTGTTGTTGAATTTTTTGTTGTTTTTCATTGTTGAGGTTTCTGTTGAATTATTTGGTCGTTTTGAATGTTGAGGTTGTTGATGAAATTTTTTGGTGTTTTTCATTGTTGAGGTTTTTGTTGAATTTGTTGGTGTTTTTCATTGTCGAGGTTCTTGTTGAATTAGGTGGTGTTTTTCAATGTTGAGGTTGTGGTTGAATTTGATGGTGTTTTTCCATGTTGACGTCTTTGAATTTGTTGGTGTTTTTCAAAGTTGAGGTTGCTGTTGAATTTGTTGGTGATTTTCAATGTTGAGTTTGTTGTTGAATTTTTTGGTGTTTTTCATTGTTGATGTTGTTGTTGAAATTGTTGGATTTTTTCAATGTTGAGGTTGTTGTTGAATTTTTTGGTGATTTTCAATGTTGAGTTTGTTGTTGAATTTGTTGGTGTTTTTCAATGTTGAGGTTGTTGAATTTGTTGGTATTTTTCAAAGTTGACGTTGTTGTTGAATTTGTTGGTGATTTTCAATGTTGAGGTTGTGGTTGAATTTGTTGATGTTTTTCCATGTTGAGGTTTTTGAATTTGTTGGTGTTTTTCAAAGTTGAGGTTGTTGAAATTATTGGTGTTATCAATGGTTTTTTTAAATCTTTTTTGTATTTTTCAAAGTTGAGGTTGCAGTTGAAAGTGTTGGTGTTTTGCAATGTTGAGGTTGTTGAATTTGTTGGTGTTTTTCAAATTTGAGGTTGTGGTTGAATTTTTTGGTGTTTTTCATTGTTGAGGTTTTTGTTGAAGTTGTTGGTGATTTTCAATGTTGAGGTAGTTGTTGAATTTTTTGGTGTTTTTCATTGTTGAGGTTTTTGTTAAATTTGTTGGCGTTTTTGAATGTTGAGGTTGTTGATTAATTTTTTGGTGTTTTTCATTTTTGAGGTTTTTGTTGAAATTGTTTGTGTTTTTCATTGCTGAGGTTGTTGTTGAATTTGTTGGTGATTTTCAATATTGAGGTTCTGGTTGAATTTGTTTGTGTTTTTCCATGTTGAGGTTTTTGAATTTGTTGGTGTTTTTCATAGTTGAGGTTGTTGTTGAATTTGTTGGTGATTTTCAATGTTGAGGTTGTTGTTGCATCTTTTGATGTTTTTCATTGCTGAGGTTGTTGTTGAATTTGTTGGTGATTTTCAATGTTGAGGTTGTTGAATTCATTGGTGTTATCAATGGTTTTTTTTGATCATTTTTCTATTTTTCAAAGTTGAGGTTGCTGTTGAAATTGTTGGTGTTTTTCAATGTTGAGGTTGTTGAAGTTGTTGGTGTTGTTCAAAGTTGAGGTTGTTGTTGAACTTTTCGGTGTTTTTCATTGTTGAATTTTTTGTTGTTTTTGAATGTTGAGGTTGTTGATGCATTATTTGGTATTTTTTATTGGTGAGGTCGTTGTTGAATTTATTGGTGATTTTCAATGTTGAGGTTGTTGTTGAATTTTTAGGTGTTTTTCATTGTTGAGGTTTCTGTTGAGTTTGTTGGTTTTTTTGAATGTTGAGGTTGTTGATGAATCTTTCAGTGTTTTTCATTGTTGAGGTATTTGTTGAATTTGTTGGTGTTTTTCATTGTTGAGGTCGTTGTTGAATTTGTTTGTGATTTTCATTGTTGAGGTTTTTGTTAAATTTGCTGGCGTTTTTGAATGTTGAGGTTGTTGATGAATTTTTTGGTGTTTTTCATTGTTGAGGTTTTTTGTTGAAATTGTTTGTGTTTTTCATTGTTGAGGTTGTTGTTGAATTTGTTGGTGATTTTCAATATTGTGGTTCTGGTTGAATTTGTTGGTGTTTTTCCATGTTGAGGTCGTTGTTGAATTTGTTGGTGATTTTCAATGTTGTGGTTGTGGTTTAATTTGTTGGTGTTTTTCCATGTTGAGGTTTTTGAATTTGTTGGTGTTTTTCAAAGTTGAGGTTGTTGTTGAATATGTTGGTGATTTTCGATGTTGAGTTTGTTGTTGAATTTTTTGGAGTTTTTCATTGTTGAGGTTGTTGTTGAAATTGTTGGAGTTTTTCAATGTTGAGGTTGTTGTTGAATTTTTTGGTGATTTTCAATGTTGAGTTTGTTGTTGAATTTGTTGCTGTTTTTCATTGTTGAGTTTGTTGAATTTGTTGGTATTTTTCAAAGTTGACGTTGTTGTTAAATTTTTTGGTGTTTTTAATTGTTGAGGTTTTTGTTGAATTTGTTGGTGTTTTTGAATGTTGAGGTTGTTGATTTATTTTTTGGTTTTTTTCATTGTTGAGGTTGTTGTTGAAATTGTTGGTGTTTTTGAATGTTGAGGTTGTCGTTGAATTGTTTGGTGTTTTTCATTGCTGTGGTTGTTCTTGAATTGTTGATGTTTTTCATTGTTGAGGTTGTTGTTAAATTTGTTGGTGATTTTCAATATTGAGGTTGTTGTTGAATTTGTTGGTGTTATCAATTTTTATTTTGTTGAACCTATTTGTATTTTTAAAAGTTGAGGTTGTTATTGAATTTTTAGGTGTTTTTCATTGTTGAGGTTTCTGTTGAGTTTGTTGGTTTTTTTGAATGTTGAGGTTCTTGATGAATCTTTCGGTGTTTTTCATTGTTGAGGTTTTTGTTGAATTTGTTGGTGTTTTTCATTGATGAGGTTGTTGAATTCATTGGTGTTATCAATGGTTTTTTTTGATCATTTTTCTATTTTTCAAAGTTGAGGTTGCAGTTGAAATTGTTGGAGTTTTTCAATGTTGAGGTTGTTGTTGAATTTTTTGGTGATTTTCAATGTTGAGTTTGTTGTTGAATTTGTTGCAGTTTTTTATTGTTGAGTTTGTTGAATTTGTTGGTATTTTTCAAAGTTGTCGTTGTTGTTAAATTTTTTGGTGTTTTTAATTGTTGAGGTTTTTGTTGAATTTGTTGGTGTTTTTCATTGTTGAGGTCGTTGTTGAATTTGTTGGTGATTTTCAATGTTGAGGTTGTTGAATTCATTGGTGTTATCAATGGATTTTTTTGATCATTTTTCTATTTTTCAAAGTTGAGGTTGCAGTTGAAATTGTTGGTGTTTTTCAATGCTGAGGTTGTTGAAATTGTTGGTGTTGTTCAAAGTTGAGGTTGTTGTTGAATTTTTCGGTGTTTTTCATTGTTGAGGTTTTTGTTCAATTTTTTGTTGTTTTTGAATGTTGAGGTTGTTGATGCATTATTTTGTGTTTTTCATTGGTGAGGTCGTTGTTGAATTTGTTGGTGATTTTCAATGTTGAGGTTGTTGTTGAATTTTTAGGTGTTTTTCATTGTTGAGGTTTCTGTTGAGTTTGTTGGTTTTTTTGAATGTTGAGGTTGTTGATGAATCTTTCAGTGTTTTTCATTGTTGAGGTATTTGTTGAATTTGTTGGTGTTTTTCATTGTTGAGGTCGTTGTTGAATTTGTTTGTGATTTTCATTGTTGAGGTTTTTGTTAAATTTGCTGGCGTTTTTGAATGTTGAGGTTGTTGATGAATTTTTTGGTGTTTTTCATTGTTGAGGTTTTTTGTTGAAATTGTTTGTGTTTTTCATTGTTGAGGTTGTTGTTGAATTTGTTGGTGATTTTCAATATTGTGGTTCTGGTTGAATTTGTTGGTGTTTTTCCATGTTGAGGTTTTTGAATTTGTTGGTGTTTTTCATAGTTGAGGTTGTTGTTGAATTTGTTGGTGTTTTTCCATGTTGAGGTCGTTGTTGAATTTGTTGGTGATTTTCAATGTTGTGGTTGTGGTTTAATTTGTTGGTGTTTTTCCATGTTGAGGTTTTTGAATTTGTTGGTGTTTTTCAAAGTTGAGGTTGTTGTTGAATATGTTGGTGATTTTCGATGTTGAGTTTGTTGTTGAATTTTTTGGAGTTTTTCATTGTTGAGGTTGTTGTTGAAATTGTTGGAGTTTTTCAATGTTGAGGTTGTTGTTGAATTTTTTGGTGATTTTCAATGTTGAGTTTGTTGTTGAATTTGTTGCTGTTTTTCATTGTTGAGTTTGTTGAATTTGTTGGTATTTTTCAAAGTTGACGTTGTTGTTAAATTTTTTGGTGTTTTTAATTGTTGAGGTTTTTGTTGAATTTGTTGGTGTTTTTGAATGTTGAGGTTGTTGATTTATTTTTTGGTTTTTTTCATTGTTGAGGTTGTTGTTGAAATTGTTGGTGTTTTTGAATGTTGAGGTTGTCGTTGAATTGTTTGGTGTTTTTCATTGCTGTGGTTGTTCTTGAATTGTTGATGTTTTTCATTGTTGAGGTTGTTGTTAAATTTGTTGGTGATTTTCAATATTGAGGTTGTTGTTGAATTTGTTGGTGTTATCAATTTTTATTTTGTTGAACCTATTTGTATTTTTAAAAGTTGAGGTTGTTATTGAATTTTTAGGTGTTTTTCATTGTTGAGGTTTCTGTTGAGTTTGTTGGTTTTTTTGAATGTTGAGGTTCTTGATGAATCTTTCGGTGTTTTTCATTGTTGAGGTTTTTGTTGAATTTGTTGGTGTTTTTCATTGATGAGGTTGTTGAATTCATTGGTGTTATCAATGGTTTTTTTTGATCATTTTTCTATTTTTCAAAGTTGAGGTTGCAGTTGAAATTGTTGGAGTTTTTCAATGTTGAGGTTGTTGTTGAATTTTTTGGTGATTTTCAATGTTGAGTTTGTTGTTGAATTTGTTGCAGTTTTTTATTGTTGAGTTTGTTGAATTTGTTGGTATTTTTCAAAGTTGTCGTTGTTGTTAAATTTTTTGGTGTTTTTAATTGTTGAGGTTTTTGTTGAATTTGTTGGTGTTTTTCATTGTTGAGGTCGTTGTTGAATTTGTTGGTGATTTTCAATGTTGAGGTTGTTGAATTCATTGGTGTTATCAATGGATTTTTTTGATCATTTTTCTATTTTTCAAAGTTGAGGTTGCAGTTGAAATTGTTGGTGTTTTTCAATGCTGAGGTTGTTGAAGTTGTTGGTGTTGTTCAAAGTTGAGGTTGTTGTTGAATTTTTCGGTGTTTTTCATTGTTGAGGTTTTTGTTCAATTTTTTGTTGTTTTTGAATGTTGAGGTTGTTGATGCATTATTTTGTGTTTTTCATTGGTGAGGTCGTTGTTGAATTTGTTGGTGATTTTCAATGTTGAGGTTGTTGTTGAATTTTTAGGTGTTTTTCATTGTTGAGGTTTCTGTTGAGTTTGTTGGTTTTTTTGAATGTTGAGGTTGTTGATGAATCTTTCAGTGTTTTTCATTGTTGAGGTATTTGTTGAATTTGTTGGTGTTTTTCATTGTTGAGGTCGTTGTTGAATTTGTTTGTGATTTTCATTGTTGAGGTTTTTGTTAAATTTGCTGGCGTTTTTGAATGTTGAGGTTGTTGATGAATTTTTTGGTGTTTTTCATTGTTGAGGTTTTTTGTTGAAATTGTTTGTGTTTTTCATTGTTGAGGTTGTTGTTGAATTTGTTGGTGATTTTCAATATTGTGGTTCTGGTTGAATTTGTTGGTGTTTTTCCATGTTGAGGTTTTTGAATTTGTTGGTGTTTTTCATAGTTGAGGTTGTTGTTGAATTTGTTGGTGTTTTTCATTGTTGAGGTCGTTGTTGAATTTGTTGGTGATTTTCAATGTTGTGGTTGTGGTTTAATTTGTTGGTGTTTTTCCATGTTGAGGTTTTTGAATTTGTTGGTGTTTTTCAAAGTTGAGGTTGTTGTTGAATATGTTGGTGATTTTCGATGTTGAGTTTGTTGTTGAATTTTTTGGAGTTTTTCATTGTTGAGGTTGTTGTTGAAATTGTTGGAGTTTTTCAATGTTGAGGTTGTTGTTGAATTTTTTGGTGATTTTCAATGTTGAGTTTGTTGTTGAATTTGTTGCTGTTTTTCATTGTTGAGTTTGTTGAATTTGTTGGTATTTTTCAAAGTTGACGTTGTTGTTAAATTTTTTGGTGTTTTTAATTGTTGAGGTTTTTGTTGAATTTGTTGGTGTTTTTGAATGTTGAGGTTGTTGATTTATTTTTTGGTTTTTTTCATTGTTGAGGTTGTTGTTGAAATTGTTGGTGTTTTTGAATGTTGAGGTTGTCGTTGAATTGTTTGGTGTTTTTCATTGCTGTGGTTGTTCTTGAATTGTTGATGTTTTTCATTGTTGAGGTTGTTGTTAAATTTGTTGGTGATTTTCAATATTGAGGTTGTTGTTGAATTTGTTGGTGTTATCAATTTTTATTTTGTTGAACCTATTTGTATTTTTAAAAGTTGAGGTTGTTATTGAATTTTTAGGTGTTTTTCATTGTTGAGGTTTCTGTTGAGTTTGTTGGTTTTTTTGAATGTTGAGGTTCTTGATGAATCTTTCGGTGTTTTTCATTGTTGAGGTTTTTGTTGAATTTGTTGGTGTTTTTCATTGATGAGGTTGTTGAATTCATTGGTGTTATCAATGGTTTTTTTTGATCATTTTTCTATTTTTCAAAGTTGAGGTTGCAGTTGAAATTGTTGGAGTTTTTCAATGTTGAGGTTGTTGTTGAATTTTTTGGTGATTTTCAATGTTGAGTTTGTTGTTGAATTTGTTGCAGTTTTTTATTGTTGAGTTTGTTGAATTTGTTGGTATTTTTCAAAGTTGTCGTTGTTGTTAAATTTTTTGGTGTTTTTAATTGTTGAGGTTTTTGTTGAATTTGTTGGTGTTTTTGAATGTTGAGGTTGTTGATGAATCTTTCGGTGTTTTTCATTGTTGAGGTTTTTGTTGAATTTGTTGGTGTTTTTCATTGTTGAGGTCGTTGTTGAATTTGTTGGTGATTTTCAATGTTGAGGTTGTTGAATTCATTGGTGTTATCAATGGATTTTTTTGATCATTTTTCTATTTTTCAAAGTTGAGGTTGCAGTTGAAATTGTTGGTGTTTTTCAATGCTGAGGTTGTTGAAGTTGTTGGTGTTGTTCAAAGTTGAGGTTGTTGTTGAATTTTTCGGTGTTTTTCATTGTTGAGGTTTTTGTTCAATTTTTTGTTGTTTTTGAATGTTGAGGTTGTTGATGCATTATTTTGTGTTTTTCATTGGTGAGGTCGTTGTTGAATTTGTTGGTGATTTTCAATGTTGAGGTTGTTGTTGAATTTTTAGGTGTTTTTCATTGTTGAGGTTTCTGTTGAGTTTGTTGGTTTTTTTGAATGTTGAGGTTGTTGTTGAATCTTTCGGTGTTTTTCATTGTTGAGGTTTTTGTTGAATTTGTTGGTGCTTTTCATTGTTGAGGTCGTTGTTGAATTTGTTGGTGATTTTCAATGTTGTGGTTGTGGTTTAATTTGTTGGCCTTTTTCCATGTTGAGGTTTTTGAATTTGTTGGTGTTTTCAAAGTTGAGATTGTTGTTGAATTTGTTGGTGATTTTCAATGTTGAGTTTGTTGTTGAATTTTTTTGGTGTTTTTCATTGTTGAAGTTGTTGTTGCAATTGTTGGAGTTTTTCAATGTTGAGGTTGTTGTTGAATTTTTTGGTGATTTTCAATGTTGAGTTTCTTGTTGAATTTGTTGGTGTTTTTCATTGTTGAGGTTGTTGCTGAAATTGTCGGAGTTTTTCAATGTTGAGGTTGTTGTTGAATTTTTTGGTGATGTTCAATGTTGAGTTTGTTGTTGAATTTGTTGGTGTTTTTCAATGTTGAGGTTGTTGAATTTGTTGGTATTTTTCAAAGTTGACGTTGTGGTTGAATTTTTTGGTTTTTTTCGTTGTTGAGGTTGTTGAATTTGTTGGTGTTTTTCAAAGCTGAGTTTGTTGTTGAATTTGTTGGTGTATTTGAATGTTGAGGTTGTTAAATGTGTTGGTGTTTTTCAAATTGAGGTTGTTGTTGAATTTTTTGATGTTTTTCATTGTTGAGGTTTTTGTTGAATTTGTTGGTGTTTTTCATTGTTGAGGTTGCTGTTGAATTTGCTGGTGATTTGCAATATTGAGCTTGTAGTTGAATTTGTTGGTGTTTTTCCATGTTGAGGCTTTGAATTTGTTGGTGTTTTTCAAAGTTGAGGTTGTTGTTGAATTTGTTGGTGATTTTCAATATTGAGGTTGTTGTTGAATTTATTGGTGTATTGAATGTTTTAATTTGAATCTTTTTGTATTTTTGAAAGCTGACGTTTTTGTTGAATTTTTTGGTGTTTTTAATTGTTGAGGTTTTTGGTGAATTTGCTTGTGTTTTTGAATGTTGAGGTTGTTGATGAATTTGTTGGTGTTTTTCATTGTTGAGGTTGTTGATGAATTTGTTGGTGTTTTTGAATGTAGAGGTTGTTGTTGAATTGTTTGGTGTTTTTCATTGTTGTGGTTGTTGTTGTTGAATTTTTGATGTTTTTCATTGTTGAGGTTGTTGTTAAATTTGTTGGTGATTTTCAATATTGAGGTTATTGTTGAATTTGTTGGTGTAATCAATTTTAATTTTGTTGAACCTTTTTGTATTTTTAAAAGTTGAGACTGTTGTTGAATTTGCTGGTGTTTTTCAATGTTGAGGTTGTTGAATTTGTTGTTTTTTTTCAAACCAGAGTTTGTTGTTGAATTTGTTGGTGTTTTTCATTGTTGAGGTTTTTGTTGAAGTTTTTGCTGTTTTTCATTGTTGAGGTTGTTGTTGAAATTGTTTGTGATTTTCAATATTGAGGTTTTAGTTGAATTTGTTCGTGTTTTTGAATGTTGAGGTTGTTGAAGTTGCTGGTGTTTTTCAATGTTGAGGTTGTTGTTGAATTTTTTGGTGTTTTTCATTTTTGAGGTTTTTGTTGAATTTTTTGGTGTTTTTGAATTTTGAGGCTGTTGAGGAATTTTTTGGTCTTTTTCATTTTTGAGGTTTTTGTTGAATTTGTTGGTGATTTTCAATGTTGAGGTTGTTGTTGAATTTATTGGTGTATTGAATGTTTTTATTTGAATCTTTTTGTATTTTTCAAAGTTGAGGTTGCAGTTGAATTTGTTGCTGTTTCTCAATGTTGAGGTTGTTGAATTTTTGGAGATTTTCAATGTTGAGGTTGTTGAATTTATTGGTGTTTTCCATTGTTGAGGTTTTTGTTGAATTTGTTTGTGATTTTCAATGTTGAGGTTGTTGTTGAATTTTTTGGTGTTTTTCATTGTTGAGGATTCTGTTTAATTTGTAGGTGTTTTTCATTGTTGAGGTTTTTGTTGAATTTGTTGGTGATTTTCAATGTTGAGGTTGTGGTTAAATTTGTTGGTGTTTTTCCATGTTGAGGTTTTTGAATTTGTTGGTGATTTTCAAAGTTGATGTTGTTGTTGAATTTGTTGGTGATTTTCAATGTTGAGTTTGTTGTTGAATTTTTTTGTTGTTTTTCATTGTTGAAGTTGTTGTTGCAATTGTTGGAGTTTTTCAATGTTGAGGTTGTTGTTGAATTTTTTGGTGATTTTCAATGTTGAGTTTCTTGTTGCATTTGTTGGTGTTTTTCAATGTTGAGGTTGTTGAATTTGTTGGTATTTTTCAAAGTTGACGTTGTTGTTGAATTTTTTGGTGTTTTTAATTGTTGAGGTTTTTGTTGAATTTGTTGGTGTTTTTGAATGTTGAGGTTGTTGATAAATTTTTTGGTGTTTTTCATTGTTGAGGTTGTTGTTGAATTTGTTGGTGTTTTTTAATGTTGAGGTTGTTGATGAAATGATTGGTGATTTTCATTGTTGTGGTTGTTGTTGTTGATTTTTTGATGTTTTTCATTGTTGAGGTTGTTGTTAAATTTGTTGGAGTTTTTCAATGTTGAGGTTGTTGAATTTGTTGGTGTTTTTCAAAGCGGAGTTTGTTGTTGAATTTGGTGGTGTGTTTGAATGTTGAGTTGTTAAATCTGTTGTTGTTTTTCAAATTGAGGTTGTTGTTGAATTTTTTGGTGTTTTTCATTGTTGAGGTTTATGTTGAATTTGTTGGTGTTTTTCATTGTTGAGGTTGCTGTTGAATTTGCTGGTGATTTGCAATATTGAGGTTGTAGTTGAATTTGTTGGTGTTTTACCATGTTGAGGCTTTGAATTTGTTGGTGTTTTTCAAAGTTGAGGTTGTTGTTGAATTTTTTGGTGATTTTCAATATTGAGGTTGTTGTTGAATTTACTGGTGTATTCAATGTTTTTATTTGAATCTTTTTGCATTTTAGAAAGTTGACGTTTTTGTTGAATTTTTTGGTGAGGTTTTTGGTGAATTTGGTTGTGTTTTTGAATGTTGAGGTTGTTGATGAATTTGTTGGTGTTTTTCATTGTTGAGTTTGTTGATGAATTTGATGGTGTTTTTGAATGTTGAGGTTGTTGTTGAATTGTTTGGTGTTTTTCATTGTTGTGGTTGTTGTTGTTGAATTTTTGATGTTTTTCATTGTTGAGGTTGTTGTTAAATTTGTTGGTGATTTTCAATGTTGAGGTTATTGTTGAATTTGTTGGTGTTATCAATTTTAATTTTGTTGAACCTTTTTGTATTTTTAAAAGTTGAGACTGTTTTTGAATTTGTTGGTGTTTTTCAATGTTGAGGTTGCTAAATTTGTTGTTTTTTTTCAAAGCAGAGTTTGTTGTTGAATTTTTTGGTGATTTTCAATGTTGAGGTTGTTGAATTTATTGGTGTTTTTCATTGTTGAGGTCTTTGTTGAATTTGTTGGTGATATTGAATGTTGAGGTTGTTGTTGAATTTATTGGTGTTTTTCATCTTTGAGGATTCTGTTGAATTTGTTGGTGTTTTTGAATGTTGAGGTTGTTGACGAATTTTTTGGCGTTTTTCATTGTTGATGTTTTTGTTGAATTTTTTGGAGTTTTTCATTGTTGAGGTTGTTGTTGAATTTGTTGGTGATTTTCAATGTTGAGGTTGTGGTTGAATTTGTTATTGTTTTTCCATGTTGAGGATTTTGAATTTGTTTGTGTTTTTCAAAGCTAAGGTTGTTGTTGAATTTGTTGGTAATTTTCAATGTTGAGTTTGTTGTTGAATTATTTGGTGTTTTTCATTGTTGAGGTTGTTGTTGAATTTGTTGGTGTTTTTGAATGTTGAGGTTGTTGATGAATCTTTCGGTGTTTTTCATTGTTGAGGTTTTTGTTGAATTTGTTGGTGTTTTTCATTGTTGAGGTCGTTGTTGAATTTGTTGGTGATTTTCAATGTTGAGGTTGTTGAATTCATTGGTGTTATCAATGGATTTTTTTGATCATTTTTCTATTTTTCAAAGTTGAGGTTGCAGTTGAAATTGTTGGTGTTTTTCAATGCTGAGGTTGTTGAAATTGTTGGTGTTGTTCAAAGTTGAGGTTGTTGTTGAATTTTTCGGTGTTTTTCATTGTTGAGGTTTTTGTTCAATTTTTTGTTGTTTTTGAATGTTGAGGTTGTTGATGCATTATTTTGTGTTTTTCATTGGTGAGGTCGTTGTTGAATTTGTTGGTGATTTTCAATGTTGAGGTTGTTGTTGAATTTTTAGGTGTTTTTCATTGTTGAGGTTTCTGTTGAGTTTGTTGGTTTTTTTGAATGTTGAGGTTGTTGATGAATCTTTCAGTGTTTTTCATTGTTGAGGTATTTGTTGAATTTGTTGGTGTTTTTCATTGTTGAGGTCGTTGTTGAATTTGTTTGTGATTTTCATTGTTGAGGTTTTTGTTAAATTTGCTGGCGTTTTTGAATGTTGAGGTTGTTGATGAATTTTTTGGTGTTTTTCATTGTTGAGGTTTTTTGTTGAAATTGTTTGTGTTTTTCATTGTTGAGGTTGTTGTTGAATTTGTTGGTGATTTTCAATATTGTGGTTCTGGTTGAATTTGTTGGTGTTTTTCCATGTTGAGGTTTTTGAATTTGTTGGTGTTTTTCATAGTTGAGGTTGTTGTTGAATTTGTTGGTGTTTTTCATTGTTGAGGTCGTTGTTGAATTTGTTGGTGATTTTCAATGTTGTGGTTGTGGTTTAATTTGTTGGTGTTTTTCCATGTTGAGGTTTTTGAATTTGTTGGTGTTTTTCAAAGTTGAGGTTGTTGTTGAATATGTTGGTGATTTTCGATGTTGAGTTTGTTGTTGAATTTTTTGGAGTTTTTCATTGTTGAGGTTGTTGTTGAAATTGTTGGAGTTTTTCAATGTTGAGGTTGTTGTTGAATTTTTTGGTGATTTTCAATGTTGAGTTTGTTGTTGAATTTGTTGCTGTTTTTCATTGTTGAGTTTGTTGAATTTGTTGGTATTTTTCAAAGTTGACGTTGTTGTTAAATTTTTTGGTGTTTTTAATTGTTGAGGTTTTTGTTGAATTTGTTGGTGTTTTTGAATGTTGAGGTTGTTGATTTATTTTTTGGTTTTTTTCATTGTTGAGGTTGTTGTTGAAATTGTTGGTGTTTTTGAATGTTGAGGTTGTCGTTGAATTGTTTGGTGTTTTTCATTGCTGTGGTTGTTCTTGAATTGTTGATGTTTTTCATTGTTGAGGTTGTTGTTAAATTTGTTGGTGATTTTCAATATTGAGGTTGTTGTTGAATTTGTTGGTGTTATCAATTTTTATTTTGTTGAACCTATTTGTATTTTTAAAAGTTGAGGTTGTTATTGAATTTTTAGGTGTTTTTCATTGTTGAGGTTTCTGTTGAGTTTGTTGGTTTTTTTGAATGTTGAGGTTCTTGATGAATCTTTCGGTGTTTTTCATTGTTGAGGTTTTTGTTGAATTTGTTGGTGTTTTTCATTGATGAGGTTGTTGAATTCATTGGTGTTATCAATGGTTTTTTTTGATCATTTTTCTATTTTTCAAAGTTGAGGTTGCAGTTGAAATTGTTGGAGTTTTTCAATGTTGAGGTTGTTGTTGAATTTTTTGGTGATTTTCAATGTTGAGTTTGTTGTTGAATTTGTTGCAGTTTTTTATTGTTGAGTTTGTTGAATTTGTTGGTATTTTTCAAAGTTGTCGTTGTTGTTAAATTTTTTGGTGTTTTTAATTGTTGAGGTTTTTGTTGAATTTGTTGGTGTTTTTGAATGTTGAGGTTGTTGATGAATCTTTCGGTGTTTTTCATTGTTGAGGTTTTTGTTGAATTTGTTGGTGTTTTTCATTGTTGAGGTCGTTGTTGAATTTGTTGGTGATTTTCAATGTTGAGGTTGTTGAATTCATTGGTGTTATCAATGGATTTTTTTGATCATTTTTCTATTTTTCAAAGTTGAGGTTGCAGTTGAAATTGTTGGTGTTTTTCAATGCTGAGGTTGTTGAAGTTGTTGGTGTTGTTCAAAGTTGAGGTTGTTGTTGAATTTTTCGGTGTTTTTCATTGTTGAGGTTTTTGTTCAATTTTTTGTTGTTTTTGAATGTTGAGGTTGTTGATGCATTATTTTGTGTTTTTCATTGGTGAGGTCGTTGTTGAATTTGTTGGTGATTTTCAATGTTGAGGTTGTTGTTGAATTTTTAGGTGTTTTTCATTGTTGAGGTTTCTGTTGAGTTTGTTGGTTTTTTTGAATGTTGAGGTTGTTGTTGAATCTTTCGGTGTTTTTCATTGTTGAGGTTTTTGTTGAATTTGTTGGTGCTTTTCATTGTTGAGGTCGTTGTTGAATTTGTTGGTGATTTTCAATGTTGTGGTTGTGGTTTAATTTGTTGGCCTTTTTCCATGTTGAGGTTTTTGAATTTGTTGGTGTTTTCAAAGTTGAGATTGTTGTTGAATTTGTTGGTGATTTTCAATGTTGAGTTTGTTGTTGAATTTTTTTGGTGTTTTTCATTGTTGAAGTTGTTGTTGCAATTGTTGGAGTTTTTCAATGTTGAGGTTGTTGTTGAATTTTTTGGTGATTTTCAATGTTGAGTTTCTTGTTGAATTTGTTGGTGTTTTTCATTGTTGAGGTTGTTGCTGAAATTGTCGGAGTTTTTCAATGTTGAGGTTGTTGTTGAATTTTTTGGTGATGTTCAATGTTGAGTTTGTTGTTGAATTTGTTGGTGTTTTTCAATGTTGAGGTTGTTGAATTTGTTGGTATTTTTCAAAGTTGACGTTGTGGTTGAATTTTTTGGTTTTTTTCGTTGTTGAGGTTGTTGAATTTGTTGGTGTTTTTCAAAGCTGAGTTTGTTGTTGAATTTGTTGGTGTATTTGAATGTTGAGGTTGTTAAATGTGTTGGTGTTTTTCAAATTGAGGTTGTTGTTGAATTTTTTGATGTTTTTCATTGTTGAGGTTTTTGTTGAATTTGTTGGTGTTTTTCATTGTTGAGGTTGCTGTTGAATTTGCTGGTGATTTGCAATATTGAGCTTGTAGTTGAATTTGTTGGTGTTTTTCCATGTTGAGGCTTTGAATTTGTTGGTGTTTTTCAAAGTTGAGGTTGTTGTTGAATTTGTTGGTGATTTTCAATATTGAGGTTGTTGTTGAATTTATTGGTGTATTGAATGTTTTAATTTGAATCTTTTTGTATTTTTGAAAGCTGACGTTTTTGTTGAATTTTTTGGTGTTTTTAATTGTTGAGGTTTTTGGTGAATTTGCTTGTGTTTTTGAATGTTGAGGTTGTTGATGAATTTGTTGGTGTTTTTCATTGTTGAGGTTGTTGATGAATTTGTTGGTGTTTTTGAATGTAGAGGTTGTTGTTGAATTGTTTGGTGTTTTTCATTGTTGTGGTTGTTGTTGTTGAATTTTTGATGTTTTTCATTGTTGAGGTTGTTGTTAAATTTGTTGGTGATTTTCAATATTGAGGTTATTGTTGAATTTGTTGGTGTAATCAATTTTAATTTTGTTGAACCTTTTTGTATTTTTAAAAGTTGAGACTGTTGTTGAATTTGCTGGTGTTTTTCAATGTTGAGGTTGTTGAATTTGTTGTTTTTTTTCAAACCAGAGTTTGTTGTTGAATTTGTTGGTGTTTTTCATTGTTGAGGTTTTTGTTGAAGTTTTTGCTGTTTTTCATTGTTGAGGTTGTTGTTGAAATTGTTTGTGATTTTCAATATTGAGGTTTTAGTTGAATTTGTTCGTGTTTTTGAATGTTGAGGTTGTTGAAGTTGCTGGTGTTTTTCAATGTTGAGGTTGTTGTTGAATTTTTTGGTGTTTTTCATTTTTGAGGTTTTTGTTGAATTTTTTGGTGTTTTTGAATTTTGAGGCTGTTGAGGAATTTTTTGGTCTTTTTCATTTTTGAGGTTTTTGTTGAATTTGTTGGTGATTTTCAATGTTGAGGTTGTTGTTGAATTTATTGGTGTATTGAATGTTTTTATTTGAATCTTTTTGTATTTTTCAAAGTTGAGGTTGCAGTTGAATTTGTTGCTGTTTCTCAATGTTGAGGTTGTTGAATTTTTGGAGATTTTCAATGTTGAGGTTGTTGAATTTATTGGTGTTTTCCATTGTTGAGGTTTTTGTTGAATTTGTTTGTGATTTTCAATGTTGAGGTTGTTGTTGAATTTTTTGGTGTTTTTCATTGTTGAGGATTCTGTTTAATTTGTAGGTGTTTTTCATTGTTGAGGTTTTTGTTGAATTTGTTGGTGATTTTCAATGTTGAGGTTGTGGTTAAATTTGTTGGTGTTTTTCCATGTTGAGGTTTTTGAATTTGTTGGTGATTTTCAAAGTTGATGTTGTTGTTGAATTTGTTGGTGATTTTCAATGTTGAGTTTGTTGTTGAATTTTTTTGTTGTTTTTCATTGTTGAAGTTGTTGTTGCAATTGTTGGAGTTTTTCAATGTTGAGGTTGTTGTTGAATTTTTTGGTGATTTTCAATGTTGAGTTTCTTGTTGCATTTGTTGGTGTTTTTCAATGTTGAGGTTGTTGAATTTGTTGGTATTTTTCAAAGTTGACGTTGTTGTTGAATTTTTTGGTGTTTTTAATTGTTGAGGTTTTTGTTGAATTTGTTGGTGTTTTTGAATGTTGAGGTTGTTGATAAATTTTTTGGTGTTTTTCATTGTTGAGGTTGTTGTTGAATTTGTTGGTGTTTTTTAATGTTGAGGTTGTTGATGAAATGATTGGTGATTTTCATTGTTGTGGTTGTTGTTGTTGATTTTTTGATGTTTTTCATTGTTGAGGTTGTTGTTAAATTTGTTGGAGTTTTTCAATGTTGAGGTTGTTGAATTTGTTGGTGTTTTTCAAAGCGGAGTTTGTTGTTGAATTTGGTGGTGTGTTTGAATGTTGAGTTGTTAAATCTGTTGTTGTTTTTCAAATTGAGGTTGTTGTTGAATTTTTTGGTGTTTTTCATTGTTGAGGTTTATGTTGAATTTGTTGGTGTTTTTCATTGTTGAGGTTGCTGTTGAATTTGCTGGTGATTTGCAATATTGAGGTTGTAGTTGAATTTGTTGGTGTTTTACCATGTTGAGGCTTTGAATTTGTTGGTGTTTTTCAAAGTTGAGGTTGTTGTTGAATTTTTTGGTGATTTTCAATATTGAGGTTGTTGTTGAATTTACTGGTGTATTCAATGTTTTTATTTGAATCTTTTTGCATTTTAGAAAGTTGACGTTTTTGTTGAATTTTTTGGTGAGGTTTTTGGTGAATTTGGTTGTGTTTTTGAATGTTGAGGTTGTTGATGAATTTGTTGGTGTTTTTCATTGTTGAGTTTGTTGATGAATTTGATGGTGTTTTTGAATGTTGAGGTTGTTGTTGAATTGTTTGGTGTTTTTCATTGTTGTGGTTGTTGTTGTTGAATTTTTGATGTTTTTCATTGTTGAGGTTGTTGTTAAATTTGTTGGTGATTTTCAATGTTGAGGTTATTGTTGAATTTGTTGGTGTTATCAATTTTAATTTTGTTGAACCTTTTTGTATTTTTAAAAGTTGAGACTGTTTTTGAATTTGTTGGTGTTTTTCAATGTTGAGGTTGCTAAATTTGTTGTTTTTTTTCAAAGCAGAGTTTGTTGTTGAATTTTTTGGTGATTTTCAATGTTGAGGTTGTTGAATTTATTGGTGTTTTTCATTGTTGAGGTCTTTGTTGAATTTGTTGGTGATATTGAATGTTGAGGTTGTTGTTGAATTTATTGGTGTTTTTCATCTTTGAGGATTCTGTTGAATTTGTTGGTGTTTTTGAATGTTGAGGTTGTTGACGAATTTTTTGGCGTTTTTCATTGTTGATGTTTTTGTTGAATTTTTTGGAGTTTTTCATTGTTGAGGTTGTTGTTGAATTTGTTGGTGATTTTCAATGTTGAGGTTGTGGTTGAATTTGTTATTGTTTTTCCATGTTGAGGATTTTGAATTTGTTTGTGTTTTTCAAAGCTAAGGTTGTTGTTGAATTTGTTGGTAATTTTCAATGTTGAGTTTGTTGTTGAATTATTTGGTGTTTTTCATTGTTGAGGTTGTTGTTGCAATTGTTGGAGTTTTTGAATGTTGAGGTTGTGGTTCAATTCTTTGGTGATTTTCAATGTTGAGTTTGTTGTTGAATTTGTTGGTCTTTTTCAATGTTGAGGTTGTTGAATTTGTTGGTGTTTTTCAATGTTGACGTTGTTGTTGAATTTTAAGGTGTTTTTCAAAGTTGAGGTTGTTTTTGAATTTTTTGACGTTTTTCATTGCTGAGGTTGTTGTTGAATTTGTTGGTGATTTTCAATGTTGATGTTGTTGAATTTATTGCTGTTATCAATGGTTTTTTTTGATCTTGTTTTTATTTTTCAAAGTTGAGATTGCAGTTGAATTTGTTGGTGTTTTTCAATGTTGAGGTTGTTGAAGTTGTTGGTGATTTTCAAAGTTGAGGTTGTTGTTGAATTTGTTGGTGATTTTCAATGTTGAGTTTGTTGTTGAGTTTTTCGGTGTTTTTCATTGTTGAGGTTGTTGTTGAATTTTATGGTGTTTTTGAATGTTGGGGTTGTTGATGAATTTTTTTGGTGCTTTTCATTGTTGAGGTTTTGTTGAATTTGTTGGTGATTTTCATTGTTTAGGTTGTTGTTGAATTTATTGGTGTATTCAGTGTTTTTATCTGAATCTTTTTGTATTTTTCAAAGTTGAGGTTGCAGTTGAATTTGTTGCTCTTTCTCAATGTTGAGTTTGTTGAATTCTTTGGTGTTTTTCAAAGTAGAGATTGTTTTTGAATTTTTTGATGTTTTTCATTGCTGAAGTTGCTGTTGAATTTGTTGGTGATTTTCAATGTTGAGGTTGTTGAATTTATTGGTGTTATCAATCGTTTTTTTTAACCTTTTTTGATGTTTTTCATTGCTGAGGTTGCTGTTGAATTTGTTAGTGTTTTTCAAAGTTGAGGTTGTTGTTGAATTTTTTGGTGTTTTTCATTGTTGAGGTTTTTGTTGAATTTTTTGGTGTTTTTGAATGTTGAGGCTGTTGTTGAACTGTTGGTGTTTTTGAATGTTGAAGTTGTTGTTGAATAGTTTGGTGTTTTTCATTGTTGTGGTTGTTGTTGAAGTTTTGATATTTTTCATTGTTGAGGTTGTTGTTAAATTTGTTGGTGATTTTCAAGATTGATGTTGTTGTTGACTTTGTTGATGTTATCAACTTTTATTTTGTTGAACCTTGTTGTATTTTTAAAAGTTGAGGTTGTTGTTGAATTAGTTGGTGTTTTTCAATGTTGAGGTCGTTGAATTTGTTGGTGTTTTTCAAAGCTTAGTTAGTTGTTGAATTTTTTGGTGTATTTGAATGTTGAGGTTGTTAAATGTGTTGGCATTTTTCTAATTGAGGTTGTTGTTGAATTTTTTGATTTTCATCATTGTTGAGGTTTTTGTTGAATTTGTTGGTGTTTTTCATTGTTTAGGTTGTTGTTGAATTTGTTTGTGATTTTCAATGTTGAGGTTGTTGTTGAATTTTTTGGTTTTTTTCATTGTTGAGGATTCTGTTTAATTTGTAGGTGTTTTTCATTGTTGAGGTTTTTGTTGAATTTGTTGGTGTTTTTCTTTGTTGAGGTTGTTGTTGAATTTGTTGGTGATTTTCAATGTTGAGGTTGTTGTTGAATTTTTTGGTGTTTTTCCATGTTGAGGTTTTTGAATTTGTTGGTGTTTTTCAAAGTTGATGTTGTTGTTGAATTTGTTGGTGATTTTCAATTTTGAGTTTGTTGTTGAATTTTTTTGTTGTTTTTCATTGTTGAAGTTGTTGTTGCAATTGTTGGAGTTTTTCAATGTTGAGGTTGTTGTTGAATTTTTTGGTGATTTTCAATGTTGAGTTTCTTGTTGCATTTGTTGGTGTTTTTCAATGTTGAGGTTGTTGATGAAATGATTGGTGTTTTTCATTGTTGTGGTTGTTGTTGTTGAATTTTTTATGTTTTTCATTGTTGAGGTTGTTGTTAAATTTGTTGGTGTTTTTCAATGTTGAGGTTGTTGAATTTGTTGGTGTTTTTCAAAGCTGAGTTTGTTGTTGAATTTGGTGGTGTGTTTGAATGTTGAGTTGTTAAATCTGTTGGTATTTTTCAAATTGAGGTTGTTGTTGAATTTCTTGGTGTTTTTCATTGTTGAGGTTTATGTTGAATTTGTTGGTGTTTTTCATTGTTGAGGTTGCTGTTGAATTTGCTGGTGATTTGCAATGTTGAGGTTGTAGTTGAATTTGTTGGTGTTTTACCATGTTGAGGCTATGAATTTGTTCGTGTTTTTCAAAGTTGAGGTTGTTGTTGAATTTTTTGTTGATTTTCAATATTGAGGTTGTTGTTGAATTTACTGGTGTATTCAATGTTTTTATTTGAATCTTTTTGTATTTTAGAAAGTTGACGTTTTTGTTGAATTTTTTGGTGTTTTTAATTGTTGAGGTCTTTGTTGAATTTGTTGGTGATATTGAATGTTGAGGTTATTGTTGAATTTATTGGTGTTTTTCATTGTTGAGGATTCTGTTGAATTTGTTGGTGTTTTTGAATGTTGAGGTTGTTGACGAATTTTTTGGTGTTTTTCATTGTTGAGGTTTTTGTTGAATTTTTTGGTGTTTTTCATTGTTGAGGTTGTTGTTGAATTTGTTGGTGATTTTCAATGTTGAGTTTGTGGTTGAATTATTTGGTGTTTTTCATTGTTGAGGTTGTTGTTGCAATTGTTGGAGTTTTTGAATGTTGAGGTTGTGGTTCAATTCTTTGGTGATTTTCAATGTTGAGTTTGTTGTTGAATTTGTTGGTCTTTTTCAATGTTGAGGTTGTTGAATTTGTTGGTGTTTTTCAATGTTGACGTTGTTGTTGAATTTTAAGGTGTTTTTAATTGTTGAGGTTTTTGTTGAATTTGTTGGTGTTTTTGAATGTTGAGTTTGATGATGAATTTTTTGGTGTTTTTCATTGTTGAGGTTGTTGTTGAATTTGTTGCTGTTTTTGAATGTTGAGGTTGTTGTTGAATTTTTTGGTGTTTTTCATTGTTGAGGTTGTTGTTGAATTTGTTGGTGATTTTCAATGTTGAGTTTGTGGTTGAATCTGTTGGTGTTTTTCCATGTTGAGGATTTTGAATTTGTTTGTGTTTTTCAAAGCTAAGGTTGTTGTTGAATTTGTTGGTGATTTTCAATGTTGAGTTTGTTGTTGAATTATTTGGTGTTTTTCATTGTTGAGGTTGTTGTTGCAATTGTTGGAGTTTTTGAATGTTGAGGTTGTGGTTCAATTCTTTGGTGATTTTCAATGTTGAGTTTGTTGTTGAATTTGTTGGTCTTTTTCAATGTTGAGGTTGTTGAATTTGTTGGTGTTTTTCAATGTTGACGTTGTTGTTGAATTTTAAGGTGTTTTTAATTGTTGAGGTTTTTGTTGAATTTGTTGGTGTTTTTGAATGTTGAGTTTGTTGATGAATTTTTTGGTGTTTTTCATTGTTGAGGTTGTTGTTGAATTTGTTGCTGTTTTTGAATGTTGAGGTTGTTGTTGAATTGTTTTGTGTTTTTCATTGTTGTGGTTGTTGTTGAATTTTTGATGTTTTTGATTATTGAGGATGTTGATAAATTTGTTGGTGATTTTCAATATTGAGGTTGTTGTTGAATTTGTTGGTGTTATCAATTTTTATTTTGTTGAACCTTTTTGTAGTTTTAAAAGTTGAGGTTGTTGTTGAATTTGTTGGTGTTTTTCAATGTTGAGGTTGTTGAATTTGTTGGTGTTTTTCAAAGCTGAGTTTGTTGTTGAATTTATTGGTGTATTCAATGTTTTTATTTGAATCTTTTTGTATTTTTCAAAGTTGAGGTTGCAGTTGAATTTGTTGCTGTTTCTCAATGTTGAGTTTGTTGAATTTTTTGGTGTTTTTCAAAGTTGAGGTTGTTTTTGAATTTTTTGACGTTTTTCATTGCTGAGGTTGTTGTTGAATTTGTTGTTGATTTTCAATGTTGATGTTGTTGAATTTATTGCTGTTATCAATGGTTTTTTTTTATCTTGTTTTTATTTTTCAAAGTTGAGATTGCAGTTGAATTTGTTGGTGTTTTTCAATGTTGAGGTTGTTGAAGTTGTTGGTGATTTTCAAAGTTGAGGTTGTTGTTGAATTTGTTGGTGATTTTCAATGTTGAGTTTGTTGTTGAGTTTTTCGGTGTTTTTCATTGTTGAGGTTTTGTTGAATTTGTTGGTGATTTTCATTGTTTAGGTTGTTGTTGAATTTATTGGTGTATTCAATGTTTTTATCTGAATCTTTTTGTATTTTTCAAAGTTGAGGTTGCAGTCGAATTTGTTGCTCTTTCTCAATGTTGAGTTTGTTGAATTCTTTGGTGTTTTTCAAAGTAGAGATTGTTTTTGAATTTTTTGATGTTTTTCATTGCTGAAGTTGCTGTTGAATTTGTTGGTGAGTTTCAATGTTGAGGTTGTTGAATTTATTGGTGTTATCAATGGTTTTTTTTAACCTTTTTTGATGTTTTTCATTGCTGAGGTTGCTGTTGAATTTGTTAGTGTTTTTCAAAGTTGAGGTTGTTGTTGAATTTTTTGGTGTTTTTCATTGTTGAGGTTTTTGTTGAATTTTTTGGTGTTTTTGAATGTTGAGGTTGTTGTTGAATTGTTGGTGTTTTTGAATGTTGAAGTTGTTGTTGAATTGTTTGGTGTTTTTCATTGTTGTGGTTGTTGATGTTGAAGTTTTGATATTTTTCATTGTTGAGGTTGTTGTTAAATTTGTTGGTGATTTTCAAGATTGATGTTGTTGTTGAATTTGTTGATGTTATCAATTTTTATTTTGTTGAACCTTGTTGTATTTTTAAAAGTTGAGGTTGTTGTTGAATTAGTTGGTGTTTTTCAATGTTGAGGTTGTTGAATTTGTTGGTGTTTTTCAAAGCTTAGTTTGTTGTTGAATTTGTTGGTGTATTTGAATGTTGAGGTTGTTAAATGTGTTGGCGTTTTTCTAATTGAGGTTGTTGTTGAATTTTTTGATTTTCATCATTGTTGAGGTTTTTGTTGAATTTGTTGGTGTTTTTCATTGTTTAGGTTGTTGTTGAATTTGTTTGTGATTTTCAATGTTGAGGTTGTTGTTGAATTTTTTGGTGTTTTTCATTGTTGAGGTTTTTGTTGAATTTGTTGGTGTTTTTCTTTGTTGAGGTTGTTGTTGAATTTGTTGGTGATTTTCAATGTTGAGGTTGTGGTTAAATTTGTTGGAGTTTTTCCATGTTGAGGTTTTTGAATTTGTTGGTGTTTTTCAAAGTTGATGTTGTTGTTGAATTTGTTGGTGATTTTCAATTTTGAGTTTGTTGTTGAATTTTTTTGTTGTTTTTCATTGTTGAAGTTGTTGTTGCAATTGTTGGAGTTTTTCAATGTTGAGGTTGTTGTTGAATTTTTTGGTGATTTTCAATGTTGAGTTTCTTGTTGCATTTGTTGGTGTTTTTCAATGTTGAGGTTGTTGATGAAATGATTGGTGTTTTTCATTGTTGTGGTTGTTGTTGTTGAATTTTTTATGTTTTTCATTGTTGAGGTTGTTGTTAAATTTGTTGGTGTTTTTCAATGTTGAGGTTGTTGAATTTGTTGGTGTTTTTCAAAGCTGAGTTTGTTGTTGAATTTGGTGGTGTGTTTGAATGTCGAGTTGTTAAATCTGTTGGTGTTTTTCAAATTGAGGTTGTTGTTGAATTTTTTGGTGTTTTTCATTGTTGAGGTTTATGTTGAATTTGTTGGTGTTTTTCATTGTTGAGGTTGCTGTTGAATTTGGTGGTGATTTGCAATATTGAGGTTGTAGTTGAATTTGTTGGTGTTTTACCATGTTGAGGCTTTGAATTTGTTGGTGTTTTTCAAAGTTGAGGTTGTTGTTGAATTTTTTGGTGATTTTCAATATTGAGGTTGTTGTTGAATTTACTGGTGTATTCAATGTTTTTATTTGAATCTTTATGTATTTTAGAAAGTTGACGTTTTTGTTGAATTTTTTGGTGTTTTTAATTGTTGAGGTTTTTGGTGAATTTGGTTGTGTTTTTGAATGTTGAGGTTGTTGATGAATTTGTTGGTGTTTTTCATTGTTGAGTTTGTTGATGAATTTGATGGTGTTTTTGAATGTTGAGGTTGTTGTTGAATTGTTTGGTGTTTTTCATTGTTGTGGTTGTTGTTGTTGAATTTTTGATGTTTTTCATTGTTGAGGTTGTTGTTAAATTTGTTGGTGATTTTCAATATTGAGGTTATTGTTGAATTTGTTGGTGTTATCAATTTTAATTTTGTTGAACCTTTTTGTATTTTTAAAAGTTGAGACTGTTGTTGAATTTGTTGGTGCTTTTCAATGTTGAGGTTGTTGAATTTGTTGTTTTTTTTCAAAGCAGAGTTTGTTGTTGAATTTTTTGGTGATTTTCAATGTTGAGGTTGTTGAATTTATTGGTGTTTTTCATTGTTGAGGTCTTTGTTGAATTTGTTGGCGATATTGAATGTTGAGGTTATTGTTGAAGTTATTGGTGTTTTTCATTGTTGAGGATTCTGTTGAATTTGTTGGTGTTTTTGAATGTTGAGGTTGTTGACGAATTTTTTGGTGTTTTTCATTGTTGAGGTTTTTGTTGAATTTTTTGGTGTTTTTCATTGTTGAGGTTGTTGTTGAATTTGTTGGTGATTTTCAATGTTGAGTTTGTGGTTGAATCTGTTGGTGTTTTTCCATGTTGAGGATTTTGAATTTGCTTGTGTTTTTCAAAGCAAAGGTTGTTGTTGAATTTGTTGGTGATTTTCAATGTTGAGTTTGTTGTTGAATTTTTTTGTTGTTTTTCATTGTTGAAGTTGTTGTTGCAATTGTTGGAGTTTTTCAATGTTGAGGTTGTTGTTGAATTTTTTGGTGATTTTCAATGTTGAGTTTCTTGTTGCATTTGTTGGTGTTTTTCAATGTTGAGGTTGTTGAATTTGTTGGTATTTTTCAAAGTTGACGTTGTTGTTGAATTTTTTGGTGTTTTTAATTGTTGAGGTTTTTGTTGAATTTGTTGGTGTTTTTGAATGTTGAGGTTGTTGATAAATTTTTTGGTGTTTTTCATTGTTGAGGTTGTTGTTGAATTTGTTGGTGTTTTTTAATGTTGAGGTTGTTGATGAAATGATTGGTGATTTTCATTGTTGTGGTTGTTGTTGTTGATTTTTTGATGTTTTTCATTGTTGAGGTTGTTGTTAAATTTGTTGGAGTTTTTCAATGTTGAGGTTGTTGAATTTGTTGGTGTTTTTCAAAGCTGAGTTTGTTGTTGAATTTGGTGGTGTGTTTGAATGTTGAGTTGTTAAATCTGTTGTTGTTTTTCAAATTGAGGTTGTTGTTGAATTTTTTGGTGTTTTTCATTGTTGAGGTTTATGTTGAATTTGTTGGTGTTTTTCATTGTTGAGGTTGCTGTTGAATTTGCTGGTGATTTGCAATATTGAGGTTGTAGTTGAATTTGTTGTTGTTTTACCATGTTGAGGCTTTGAATTTGTTGGTGTTTTTCAAAGTTGAGGTTGTTGTTGAATTTTTTGGTTATTTTCAATATTGAGGTTGTTGTTGAATTTACTGGTGTATTCAATGTTTTTATTTGAATCTTTTTGCATTTTAGAAAGTTGACGTTTTTGTTGAATTTTTTGGTGAGGTTTTTGGTGAATTTGGTTGTGTTTTTGAATGTTGAGGTTGTTGATGAATTTGTTGGTGTTTTTCATTGTTGAGTTTGTTGATGAATTTGATGGTGTTTTTGAATGTTGAGGTTGTTGTTGAATTGTTTGGTGTTTTTCATTGTTGTGGTTGTTGTTGAATTTTTGATGTTTTTCATTGTTGAGGTTGTTGTTAAATTTGTTGGTGATTTTCAATGTTGAGGTTATTGTTGAATTTGTTGGTGTTATCAATTTTAATTTTGTTGAACCTTTTTGTATTTTTAAAAGTTGAGACTGTTGTTGAATTTGTTGGTGTTTTTCAATGTTGAGGTTGCTAAATTTGTTGTTTTTTTTCAAAGCAGAGTTTGTTGTTGAATTTTTTGGTGATTTTCAATGTTGAGGTTGTTGAATTTATTGGTGTTTTTCATTGTTGAGGTCTTTGTTGAATTTGTTGGTGATATTGAATGTTGAGGTTGTTGTTGAATTTATTGGTGTTTTTCATCTTTGAGGATTCTGTTGAATTTGTTGGTGTTTTTGAATGTTGAGGTTGTTGACGAATTTTTTGGCGTTTTTCATTGTTGATGTTTTTGTTGAATTTTTTGGAGTTTTTCATTGTTGAGGTTGTTGTTGAATTTGTTGGTGATTTTCAATGTTGAGGTTGTGGTTGAATTTGTTATTGTTTTTCCATGTTGAGGATTTTGAATTTGTTTGTGTTTTTCAAAGCTAAGGTTGTTGTTGAATTTGTTGGTAATTTTCAATGTTGAGTTTGTTGTTGAATTATTTGGTGTTTTTCATTGTTGAGGTTGTTGTTGCAATTGTTGGAGTTTTTGAATGTTGAGGTTGTGGTTCAATTCTTTGGTGATTTTCAATGTTGAGTTTGTTGTTGAATTTGTTGGTCTTTTTCAATGTTGAGGTTGTTGAATTTGTTGGTGTTTTTCAATGTTGACGTTGTTGTTGAATTTTAAGGTCTTTTTAATTGTTGAGGTTTTTGTTGAATTTGTTGGTGTTTTTGAATGTTGAGTTTGTGGATGAATTTTTTGGTGTTTTTCATTGTTGAGGTTGTTGTTGAATTTGTTGCTGTATTTGAATGTTGAGGTTGTTGTTGAATTGCTTTGTGTTTTTCATTGTTGTGGTTGTTGTTGTTGAATTTTTGATGTTTTTGATTGTTGAGGATGTTGATAAATTTGTTGGTGATTTTCAATATTGAGGTTGTTGTTGAATTTGTTGGTGTTATCAATTTTTATTTTGTTGAACCTTTTTGTAGTTTTAAAAGTTGAGGTTGTTGTTGAATTTGTTGGTGTTTTTCAATGTTGAGGTTGTTGAATTTGTTGGTGTTTTTCAAAGCTGAGTTTGTTGTTGAATTTATTGGTGTATTCAATGTTTTTATTTGAATCTTTTTGTATTTTTCAAAGTTGAGGTTGCAGTTGAATTTGTTGCTGTTTCTCAATGTTGAGTTTGTTGAATTTTTTGGTGTTTTTCAAAGTTGAGGTTGTTTTTGAATTTTTTGACGTTTTTCATTGCTGAGGTTGTTGTTGAATTTGTTGGTGATTTTCAATGTTGATGTTGTTGAATTTATTGCTGTTATCAATGGTTTTTTTTGATCTTGTTTTTATTTTTCAAAGTTGAGATTGCAGTTGAATTTGTTGGTGTTTTTCAATGTTGAGGTTGTTGAAGTTGTTGGTGATTTTCAAAGTTGAGGTTGTTGTTGAATTTGTTGGTGATTTTCAATGTTGAGTTTGTTGTTGAGTTTTTCGGTGTTTTTCATTGTTGAGGTTGTTGTTGAATTTTATGGTGTTTTTGAATGTTGGGGTTGTTGATGAATTTTTTTGGTGCTTTTCATTGTTGAGGTTTTGTTGAATTTGTTGGTGATTTTCATTGTTTAGGTTGTTGTTGAATTTATTGGTGTATTCAGTGTTTTTATCTGAATCTTTTTGTATTTTTCAAAGTTGAGGTTGCAGTTGAATTTGTTGCTCTTTCTCAATGTTGAGTTTGTTGAATTCTTTGGTGTTTTTCAAAGTAGAGATTGTTTTTGAATTTTTTGATGTTTTTCATTGCTGAAGTTGCTGTTGAATTTGTTGGTGATTTTCAATGTTGAGGTTGTTGAATTTATTGGTGTTATCAATCGTTTTTTTTAACCTTTTTTGATGTTTTTCATTGCTGAGGTTGCTGTTGAATTTGTTAGTGTTTTTCAAAGTTGAGGTTGTTGTTGAATTTTTTGGTGTTTTTCATTGTTGAGGTTTTTGTTGAATTTTTTGGTGTTTTTGAATGTTGAGGCTGTTGTTGAACTGTTGGTGTTTTTGAATGTTGAAGTTGTTGTTGAATAGTTTGGTGTTTTTCATTGTTGTGGTTGTTGTTGAAGTTTTGATATTTTTCATTGTTGAGGTTGTTGTTAAATTTGTTGGTGATTTTCAAGATTGATGTTGTTGTTGACTTTGTTGATGTTATCAACTTTTATTTTGTTGAACCTTGTTGTATTTTTAAAAGTTGAGGTTGTTGTTGAATTAGTTGGTGTTTTTCAATGTTGAGGTCGTTGAATTTGTTGGTGTTTTTCAAAGCTTAGTTAGTTGTTGAATTTTTTGGTGTATTTGAATGTTGAGGTTGTTAAATGTGTTGGCATTTTTCTAATTGAGGTTGTTGTTGAATTTTTTGATTTTCATCATTGTTGAGGTTTTTGTTGAATTTGTTGGTGTTTTTCATTGTTTAGGTTGTTGTTGAATTTGTTTGTGATTTTCAATGTTGAGGTTGTTGTTGAATTTTTTGGTTTTTTTCATTGTTGAGGATTCTGTTTAATTTGTAGGTGTTTTTCATTGTTGAGGTTTTTGTTGAATTTGTTGGTGTTTTTCTTTGTTGAGGTTGTTGTTGAATTTGTTGGTGATTTTCAATGTTGAGGTTGTTGTTGAATTTTTTGGTGTTTTTCCATGTTGAGGTTTTTGAATTTGTTGGTGTTTTTCAAAGTTGATGTTGTTGTTGAATTTGTTGGTGATTTTCAATTTTGAGTTTGTTGTTGAATTTTTTTGTTGTTTTTCATTGTTGAAGTTGTTGTTGCAATTGTTGGAGTTTTTCAATGTTGAGGTTGTTGTTGAATTTTTTGGTGATTTTCAATGTTGAGTTTCTTGTTGCATTTGTTGGTGTTTTTCAATGTTGAGGTTGTTGATGAAATGATTGGTGTTTTTCATTGTTGTGGTTGTTGTTGTTGAATTTTTTATGTTTTTCATTGTTGAGGTTGTTGTTAAATTTGTTGGTGTTTTTCAATGTTGAGGTTGTTGAATTTGTTGGTGTTTTTCAAAGCTGAGTTTGTTGTTGAATTTGGTGGTGTGTTTGAATGTTGAGTTGTTAAATCTGTTGGTATTTTTCAAATTGAGGTTGTTGTTGAATTTCTTGGTGTTTTTCATTGTTGAGGTTTATGTTGAATTTGTTGGTGTTTTTCATTGTTGAGGTTGCTGTTGAATTTGCTGGTGATTTGCAATGTTGAGGTTGTAGTTGAATTTGTTGGTGTTTTACCATGTTGAGGCTATGAATTTGTTCGTGTTTTTCAAAGTTGAGGTTGTTGTTGAATTTTTTGTTGATTTTCAATATTGAGGTTGTTGTTGAATTTACTGGTGTATTCAATGTTTTTATTTGAATCTTTTTGTATTTTAGAAAGTTGACGTTTTTGTTGAATTTTTTGGTGTTTTTAATTGTTGAGGTCTTTGTTGAATTTGTTGGTGATATTGAATGTTGAGGTTATTGTTGAATTTATTGGTGTTTTTCATTGTTGAGGATTCTGTTGAATTTGTTGGTGTTTTTGAATGTTGAGGTTGTTGACGAATTTTTTGGTGTTTTTCATTGTTGAGGTTTTTGTTGAATTTTTTGGTGTTTTTCATTGTTGAGGTTGTTGTTGAATTTGTTGGTGATTTTCAATGTTGAGTTTGTGGTTGAATCTGTTGGTGTTTTTCCATGTTGAGGATTTTGAATTTGTTTGTGTTTTTCAAAGCTAAGGTTGTTGTTGAATTTGTTGGTGATTTTCAATGTTGAGTTTGTTGTTGAATTATTTGGTGTTTTTCATTGTTGAGGTTGTTGTTGCAATTGTTGGAGTTTTTGAATGTTGAGGTTGTGGTTCAATTCTTTGGTGATTTTCAATGTTGAGTTTGTTGTTGAATTTGTTGGTCTTTTTCAATGTTGAGGTTGTTGAATTTGTTGGTGTTTTTCAATGTTGACGTTGTTGTTGAATTTTAAGGTGTTTTTAATTGTTGAGGTTTTTGTTGAATTTGTTGGTGTTTTTGAATGTTGAGTTTGTTGATGAATTTTTTGGTGTTTTTCATTGTTGAGGTTGTTGTTGAATTTGTTGCTGTTTTTGAATGTTGAGGTTGTTGTTGAATTGTTTTGTGTTTTTCATTGTTGTGGTTGTTGTTGAATTTTTGATGTTTTTGATTATTGAGGATGTTGATAAATTTGTTGGTGATTTTCAATATTGAGGTTGTTGTTGAATTTGTTGGTGTTATCAATTTTTATTTTGTTGAACCTTTTTGTAGTTTTAAAAGTTGAGGTTGTTGTTGAATTTGTTGGTGTTTTTCAATGTTGAGGTTGTTGAATTTGTTGGTGTTTTTCAAAGCTGAGTTTGTTGTTGAATTTATTGGTGTATTCAATGTTTTTATTTGAATCTTTTTGTATTTTTCAAAGTTGAGGTTGCAGTTGAATTTGTTGCTGTTTCTCAATGTTGAGTTTGTTGAATTTTTTGGTGTTTTTCAAAGTTGAGGTTGTTTTTGAATTTTTTGACGTTTTTCATTGCTGAGGTTGTTGTTGAATTTGTTGGTGATTTTCAATGTTGATATTGTTGAATTTATTGCTGTTATCAATGGTTTTTTTTGATCTTGTTTTTATTTTTCAAAGTTGAGATTGCAGTTGAATTTGTTGGTGTTTTTCAATGTTGAGGTTGTTGTTGAATTTGTTGGTGATTTTCAATGTTGAGTTTGTTGTTGAGTTTTTCGGTGTTTTTCATTGTTGAGGTTTTGTTGAATTTGTTGGTGATTTTCATTGTTTAGGTTGTTGTTGAATTTATTGGTGTATTCAATGTTTTTATCTGAATCTTTTTGTATTTTTCAAAGTTGAGGTTGCAGTTGAATTTGTTGCTCTTTCTCAATGTTGAGTTTGTTGAATTCTTTGGTGTTTTTCAAAGTAGAGATTGTTTTTGAATTTTTTGATGTTTTTCATTGCTGAAGTTGCTGTTGAATTTGTTGGTGATTTTCAATGTTGAGGTTGTTGAATTTATTGGTGTTATCAATGGTTTTTTTTTCACCTTTTTTGATGTTTTTCATTGCTGAGGTTGCTGTTGAATTTGTTAGTGTTTTTCAAAGTTGAGGTTGTTGTTGAATTTTTTGGTGTTTTTCATTGTTGAGGTTTTTGTTGAATTTTTTGGTGTTTTTGAATGTTGAGGTTGTTGTTGAACTGTTGGTGTTTTTGAATGTTGAAGTTGTTGTTGAATTGTTTGGTGTTTTTCATTGTTGTGGTTGTTGTTGAAGTTTTGATATTTTTCATTGTTGAGGTTCTTGTTAAATTTGTTGGTGATTTTCAAGATTGATGTTGTTGTTGAATTTGTTGATGTTATCAATTTTTATTTTGTTGAACCTTGTTGTATTTTTAAAAGTTGAGGTTGTTGTTGAATTAGTTGGTGTTTTTCAATGTTGAGGTTGTTGAATTTGTTGGTGTTTTTCAAAGCTTAGTTTGTTGTTGAATTCGTTGGTGTATTTGAATGTTGAGGTTGTTAAATGTGTTGGCGTTTTTCTAATTGAGGTTGTTGTTGAATTTTTTGATTTTCATCATTGTTGAGGTTTTTGTTGAATTTGTTGGTGTTTTTCATTGTTTAGGTTGTTGTTGAATTTGTTTGTGATTTTCAATGTTGAGGTTGTTGTTGAATTTTTTGGTGTTTTTCATTGTTGAGGATTCTGTTTAATTTGTAGGTGTTTTTCATTGTTGAGGTTTTTGTTGAATTTGTTGGTGTTTTTCTTTGTTGAGGTTGTTGTTGAATTTGTTGGTGATTTTCAATGTTGAAGTTGTGGTTAAATTTGTTGGTGTTTTTCCATGTTGAGGTTTTTGAATTTGTTGGTGTTTTTCAAAGTTGATGTTGTTGTTGAATTTGTTGGTGATTTTCAATTTTGAGTTTGTTGTTGAATTTTTTTGTTGTTTTTCATTGTTGAAGTTGTTGTTGCAATTGTTGGAGTTTTTCAATGTTGAGGTTGTTGTTGAATTTTTTGGTGATTTTCAATGTTGAGTTTCTTGTTGCATTTGTTGGTGTTTTTCAATGTTGAGGTTGTTGATGAAATGATTGGTGTTTTTCATTGTTGTGGTTGTTGGTGTTGAATTTTTTATGTTTTTCATTGTTGAGGTTGTTGTTAAATTTGTTGGTGTTTTTCAATGTTGAGGTTGTTGAATTTGTTGGTGTTTTTCAAAGCTGAGTTTGTTGTTGAATTTGGTGGTGTGTTTGAATGTTGAGTTGTTAAATCTGTTGGTGTTTTTCAAATTGAGGTTGTTGTTGAATTTTTTGGTGTTTTTCATTGTTGAGGTTTAAGTTGAATTTGTTGGTGTTTTTCATTGTTGAGGTTGCTGTTGAATTTGGTGGTAATTTGCAATATTGAGGTTGTAGTTGAATTTGTTGGTGTTTTACCATGTTGAGGCTTTGAATTTGTTGGTGTTTTTCAAAGTTGAGGTTGTTGTTGAATTTTTTGGTGATTTTCAATATTGAGGTTGTTGTTGAATTTACTGGTGTATTCAATGTTTTTATTTGAATCTTTATGTATTTTAGAAAGTTGACGTTTTTGTTGAATTTTTTGGTGTTTTTAATTGTTGAGGTTTTTGGTGAATTTGGTTGTGTTTTTGAATGTTGAGGTTGTTGATGAATTTGTTGGTGTTTTTCATTGTTGAGTTTGTTGATGAATTTGATGGTGTTTTTGAATGTTGAGGTTGTTGTTGAATTGTTTGGTGTTTTTCATTGTTGTGGTTGTTGTTGTTGAATTTTTGATGTTTTTCATTGTTGAGGTTGTTGTTAAATTTGTTGGTGACTTTCAATATTGAGGTTATTGTTGAATTTGTTGGTGTTATCAATTTTAATTTTGTTGAACCTTTTTGTATTTTTAAAAGTTGAGACTGTTGTTGAATTTGTTGGTGCTTTTCAATGTTGAGGTTGTTGAATTTGTTGTTTTTTTTCAAAGCAGAGTTTGTTGTTGAATTTTTTGGTGATTTTCAATGTTGAGGTTGTTGAATTTATTGGTGTTTTTCATTGTTGAGGTCTTTGTTGAATTTGTTGGTGATATTGAATGTTGAGGTTATTGTTGAAGTTATTGGTGTTTTTCATTGTTGAGGATTCTGTTGAATTTGTTGGTGTTTTTGAATGTTGAGGTTGTTGACGAATTTTTTGGTGTTTTTCATTGTTGCGGTTTTTGTTGAATTTGTTGGTGATTTTCAATGTTGAGTTTGTGGTTGAATCTGTTGGTGTTTTTCCATGTTGAGGATTTTGAATTTGTTTGTGTTTTTCAAAGCTAAGGTTGTTGTTGAATTTGTTGGTGATTTTCAATGTTGAGTTTGTTGTTGAATTTTTTGGTGTTTTTCATTGTTGAGGTTGTTGTTGCAATTGTTGGAGTTTTTGAATGTTGAGGTAGTGGTTCAATTTTTTGGTGATTTTCAATGTTGAGTTTGTTGTTGAATTTGTTGGTCTTTTTCAATGTTGAGGTTGTTGAATTCGTTGGTAGTTTTCAAAGTTGACGTTGTCGTTGAATTTTAAGGTGTTTTTAATTGTTGAGGTTTTTGTTGAATTTGTTGGTGTTTTTGAATGTTGAGTTTGTTGATGAATTTTTTGGTGTTTTTCATTGTTGAGGTTGTTGTTGAATTTGGTGCTGTTTTTGAATGTTGGGGTTGTTGTTGAATTGTTCTGTGTTTTGCATTGTTGTGGTTGTTGTTGTTGAATTTTTGATGTTTTTGATTGTTGAGGATGTTGATAAATTTGTTGGTGATTTTCAATACTGAGGTTGTTGTTGAATTTGTTGGTGTTATCAATTTTTATTTTGTTGAACCTTTTTGTAGTTTTAAAAGTTGAGGTTGTTGTTGAATTTGTTGGTGTTTTTCAATGTTGAGGTTGTTGAATTTGTTGGTGTTTTTCAAAGCTGAGTTTGTTGTTGAATTTGGTGGTGTGTTCGAATGTTGAGTTGTTAAATCTGTTGGTGTTTTTCAAATTGAGGTTGTTGTTGAATTTTTTGGTGTTTTTCATTGTTGAGGTTTATGTTGAATTTGTTGGTGTTTTTCATTGTTGAGGTTGCTGTTGAATTTGGTGGTAATTTGCAATATTGAGGTTGTAGTTGAATTTGTTGGTGTTTTACCATGTTGAGGCTTTGAATTTGTTGGTGTTTTTCAAAGTTGAGGTTGTTGTTGAATTTTTTGGTGATTTTCAATATTGAGGTTGTTGTTGAATTTACTGGTGTATTCAATGTTTTTATTTGAATCTTTATGTATTTTAGAAAGTTGACGTTTTTGTTGAATTTTTTGGTGTTTTTAATTGTTGAGGTTTTTGGTGAATTTGGTTGTGTTTTTGAATGTTGAGGTTGTTGATGAATTTGTTGGTGTTTTTCATTGTTGAGTTTGTTGATGAATTTGATGGTGTTTTTGAATGTTGAGGTTGTTGTTGAATTGTTTGGTGTTTTTCATTGTTGTGGTTGTTGTTGTTGAATTTTTGATGTTTTTCATTGTTGAGGTTGTTGTTAAATTTGTTGGTGACTTTCAATATTGAGGTTATTGTTGAATTTGTTGGTGTTATCAATTTTAATTTTGTTGAACCTTTTTGTATTTTTAAAAGTTGAGACTGTTGTTGAATTTGTTGGTGCTTTTCAATGTTGAGGTTGTTGAATTTGTTGTTTTTTTTCAAAGCAGAGTTTGTTGTTGAATTTTTTGGTGATTTTCAATGTTGAGGTTGTTGAATTTATTGGTGTTTTTCATTGTTGAGGTCTTTGTTGAATTTGTTGGTGTTTTTGAATGTTGAGGTTGTTGACGAATTTTTTGGTGTTTTTCATTGTTGAGGTTTTTGTTGAATTTTTTGGTGTTTTTCATTGTTGAGGTTGTTGTTGAATTTGTTGGTGATTTTCAATGTTGAGTTTGTGGTTGAATCTGTTGGTGTTTTTCCATGTTGAGGATTTTGAATTTGTTTGTGTTTTTCAAAGCTAAGGTTGTTGTTGAATTTGTTGGTGATTTTCATTGTTTAGGTTGTTGTTGAATTTATTGGTGTATTCAATGTTTTTATCTGAATCTTTTTGTATTTTTCAAAGTTGAGGTTGCAGTTGAATTTGTTGCTCTTTCTCAATGTTGAGTTTGTTGAATTCTTTGGTGTTTTTCAAAGTAGAGATTGTTTTTGAATTTTTTGATGTTTTTCATTGCTGAAGTTGCTGTTGAATTTGTTGGTGATTTTCAATGTTGAGGTTGTTGAATTTATTGGTGTTATCAATGGTTTTTTTTTAACCTTTTTTGATGTTTTTCATTGCTGAGGTTGCTGTTGAATTTGTTAGTGTTTTTCAAAGTTGAGGTTGTTGTTGAATTTTTTGGTGTTTTTCATTGTTGAGGTTTTTGTTGAATTTTTTGGTGTTTTTGAATGTTGAGGTTGTTGTTGAACTGTTGGTGTTTTTGAATGTTGAAGTTGTTGTTGAATTGTTTGGTGTTTTTCATTGTTGTGGTTGTTGTTGAAGTTTTGATATTTTTCATTGTTGAGGTTCTTGTTAAATTTGTTGGTGATTTTCAAGATTGATGTTGTTGTTGAATTTGTTGATGTTATCAATTTTTATTTTGTTGAACCTTGTTGTATTTTTAAAAGTTGAGGTTGTTGTTGAATTAGTTGGTGTTTTTCAATGTTGAGGTTGTTGAATTTGTTGGTGTTTTTCAAAGCTTAGTTTGTTGTTGAATTCGTTGGTGTATTTGAATGTTGAGGTTGTTAAATGTGTTGGCGTTTTTCTAATTGAGGTTGTTGTTGAATTTTTTGATTTTCATCATTGTTGAGGTTTTTGTTGAATTTGTTGGTGTTTTTCATTGTTTAGGTTGTTGTTGAATTTGTTTGTGATTTTCAATGTTGAGGTTGTTGTTGAATTTTTTGGTGTTTTTCATTGTTGAGGATTCTGTTTAATTTGTAGGTGTTTTTCATTGTTGAGGTTTTTGTTGAATTTGTTGGTGTTTTTCTTTGTTGAGGTTGTTGTTGAATTTGTTGGTGATTTTCAATGTTGAAGTTGTGGTTAAATTTGTTGGTGTTTTTCCATGTTGAGGTTTTTGAATTTGTTGGTGTTTTTCAAAGTTGATGTTGTTGTTGAATTTGTTGGTGATTTTCAATTTTGAGTTTGTTGTTGAATTTTTTTGTTGTTTTTCATTGTTGAAGTTGTTGTTGCAATTGTTGGAGTTTTTCAATGTTGAGGTTGTTGTTGAATTTTTTGGTGATTTTCAATGTTGAGTTTCTTGTTGCATTTGTTGGTGTTTTTCAATGTTGAGGTTGTTGATGAAATGATTGGTGTTTTTCATTGTTGTGGTTGTTGGTGTTGAATTTTTTATGTTTTTCATTGTTGAGGTTGTTGTTAAATTTGTTGGTGTTTTTCAATGTTGAGGTTGTTGAATTTGTTGGTGTTTTTCAAAGCTGAGTTTGTTGTTGAATTTGGTGGTGTGTTTGAATGTTGAGTTGTTAAATCTGTTGGTGTTTTTCAAATTGAGGTTGTTGTTGAATTTTTTGGTGTTTTTCATTGTTGAGGTTTAAGTTGAATTTGTTGGTGTTTTTCATTGTTGAGGTTGCTGTTGAATTTGGTGGTAATTTGCAATATTGAGGTTGTAGTTGAATTTGTTGGTGTTTTACCATGTTGAGGCTTTGAATTTGTTGGTGTTTTTCAAAGTTGAGGTTGTTGTTGAATTTTTTGGTGATTTTCAATATTGAGGTTGTTGTTGAATTTACTGGTGTATTCAATGTTTTTATTTGAATCTTTATGTATTTTAGAAAGTTGACGTTTTTGTTGAATTTTTTGGTGTTTTTAATTGTTGAGGTTTTTGGTGAATTTGGTTGTGTTTTTGAATGTTGAGGTTGTTGATGAATTTGTTGGTGTTTTTCATTGTTGAGTTTGTTGATGAATTTGATGGTGTTTTTGAATGTTGAGGTTGTTGTTGAATTGTTTGGTGTTTTTCATTGTTGTGGTTGTTGTTGTTGAATTTTTGATGTTTTTCATTGTTGAGGTTGTTGTTAAATTTGTTGGTGACTTTCAATATTGAGGTTATTGTTGAATTTGTTGGTGTTATCAATTTTAATTTTGTTGAACCTTTTTGTATTTTTAAAAGTTGAGACTGTTGTTGAATTTGTTGGTGCTTTTCAATGTTGAGGTTGTTGAATTTGTTGTTTTTTTTCAAAGCAGAGTTTGTTGTTGAATTTTTTGGTGATTTTCAATGTTGAGGTTGTTGAATTTATTGGTGTTTTTCATTGTTGAGGTCTTTGTTGAATTTGTTGGTGATATTGAATGTTGAGGTTATTGTTGAAGTTATTGGTGTTTTTCATTGTTGAGGATTCTGTTGAATTTGTTGGTGTTTTTGAATGTTGAGGTTGTTGACGAATTTTTTGGTGTTTTTCATTGTTGCGGTTTTTGTTGAATTTGTTGGTGATTTTCAATGTTGAGTTTGTGGTTGAATCTGTTGGTGTTTTTCCATGTTGAGGATTTTGAATTTGTTTGTGTTTTTCAAAGCTAAGGTTGTTGTTGAATTTGTTGGTGATTTTCAATGTTGAGTTTGTTGTTGAATTTTTTGGTGTTTTTCATTGTTGAGGTTGTTGTTGCAATTGTTGGAGTTTTTGAATGTTGAGGTAGTGGTTCAATTTTTTGGTGATTTTCAATGTTGAGTTTGTTGTTGAATTTGTTGGTCTTTTTCAATGTTGAGGTTGTTGAATTTGTTGGTAGTTTTCAAAGTTGACGTTGTCGTTGAATTTTAAGGTGTTTTTAATTGTTGAGGTTTTTGTTGAATTTGTTGGTGTTTTTGAATGTTGAGTTTGTTGATGAATTTTTTGGTGTTTTTCATTGTTGAGGTTGTTGTTGAATTTGGTGCTGTTTTTGAATGTTGGGGTTGTTGTTGAATTGTTCTGTGTTTTGCATTGTTGTGGTTGTTGTTGTTGAATTTTTGATGTTTTTGATTGTTGAGGATGTTGATAAATTTGTTGGTGATTTTCAATACTGAGGTTGTTGTTGAATTTGTTGGTGTTATCAATTTTTATTTTGTTGAACCTTTTTGTAGTTTTAAAAGTTGAGGTTGTTGTTGAATTTGTTGGTGTTTTTCAATGTTGAGGTTGTTGAATTTGTTGGTGTTTTTCAAAGCTGAGTTTGTTGTTGAATTTGGTGGTGTGTTCGAATGTTGAGTTGTTAAATCTGTTGGTGTTTTTCAAATTGAGGTTGTTGTTGAATTTTTTGGTGTTTTTCATTGTTGAGGTTTATGTTGAATTTGTTGGTGTTTTTCATTGTTGAGGTTGCTGTTGAATTTGGTGGTAATTTGCAATATTGAGGTTGTAGTTGAATTTGTTGGTGTTTTACCATGTTGAGGCTTTGAATTTGTTGGTGTTTTTCAAAGTTGAGGTTGTTGTTGAATTTTTTGGTGATTTTCAATATTGAGGTTGTTGTTGAATTTACTGGTGTATTCAATGTTTTTATTTGAATCTTTATGTATTTTAGAAAGTTGACGTTTTTGTTGAATTTTTTGGTGTTTTTAATTGTTGAGGTTTTTGGTGAATTTGGTTGTGTTTTTGAATGTTGAGGTTGTTGATGAATTTGTTGGTGTTTTTCATTGTTGAGTTTGTTGATGAATTTGATGGTGTTTTTGAATGTTGAGGTTGTTGTTGAATTGTTTGGTGTTTTTCATTGTTGTGGTTGTTGTTGTTGAATTTTTGATGTTTTTCATTGTTGAGGTTGTTGTTAAATTTGTTGGTGACTTTCAATATTGAGGTTATTGTTGA